>NW_009202094.1:0-64273 GCF_000690835.1 Fulmarus glacialis
CTCGCCGCGCTTTTGTGCTCTTTGGCTGTGCCCGGTCCCTGCTGTCCCCTCCCCTCGCCTCTCCCCGCGGGCCGCGGCGCCGCTGCTTTCCGCCAGTCACCCCCCGCGTGGCCGAGCCGCCAGGGCCCTGCGGTTTCACCTCAGCTTCACCAGACCTTTCCTGCTAAATCTGCCAACTCTTGACTTGCCGGAGACCCCTCCTCCCGCCCAGCCTTTGTCTGCGGTAGGGTGTTGCCTAAATTCGCAACCATGCCTTTCCTAAGGCTCTGCGGCTATTTTTTCTGGATCTTGCTTCAGTACCAAAATATTTTAAGGACCAGGTGGTCAGCCAACAACGTGTGTTTGCTGAGAGTCCACCTCCCTGGAGCAGAAGCACTGATGGGTGATCATTACTGAATGCTAGATTATAGTTGCCTGCCATCAAAATTTTGGATCATTTGGGTTTTTATGAAGTATTGGAAATTTAAATTCAGTTTACAATGTTAGAGCTGTCACTTGTAGCTAAAATGTTGTTAATCTGTTGCCTAATCCTAGGCATTTACGAAGCATGCAAGCCTGAGGTCTACTGAAATGTAGAGCAATGCATAGAGATATGTAAGATTCAGTTTCCCATTGTACGAGCTGTGTGTGCCTCAAGCACACAATGCTGACTGCTTCTGTGTTTGAGGTTAGTTTCGGATGCTGTTATTAATAAGGTCTGAGATTATGTCCACAAAGACCAGGGGAGATGATCGGAGGCGTAACCACGAATGCCATAGTCTTAAAGCTAGGAAATCCCACTGGGTTGGGGTTTCCATATTGTTCATATGTAAGTAAATACAATAACGTCATTCAGGATGCATGCTTTCATAGAGTGATGGAGACAAGGCACCTAACGAGCCGTTAAAAAATAAGCTGAATGAAGTTTCCTTCAGATTTTCTTAGTGTCTGTATCAGCTGTCTGTTTGTATTGAGAAGTTTCTGTAGACTGCAGATTTTAGATGTGCTTTGATACATCCCAGTGAGCTCTGGCTCCTAGCAAAAGTGATTTCATGCAGAGTTACTCAGAATGTTACTTTTATTTCTCATTTTGCAGATGAAAACCTACATTTAGAGATAAATTACAAGGCAAGGCTAAGAATCTTCCTGAAACAAGAAGTGACAATAAGGTGGTAGTTTATGTTGCCAATTTTTTCCCCAGGTTTGGACTCCCACTGCATACAAAGCTGCTTTAGGCCTTTTTCCTCATTTGTTTTCAATAAAATATTTATTGGCTTTCCATGGGAGAGGTTTCAACATCTGCTTTTAAGTACAGCCAAGAACCTACAGTGATGTGCTTTGTAAGTTTGAAGCTATGGCTTTATAGCTCACATACATGCATCAGGACAGATCATCTTCCTATGCTTTTTCTGGTTCAGTATTTCTGAAAAAAACCCAGACTTTGCCCCATCCTTTTGTTTATTTTTGCTGAGGAGAGGGGATTTGATTCCTTTACCCAGGTACTTGGCTGATCACAACATTTTTCTCCCAAGAGTCTTGTGGCTCTTTATATGGTCCTGTGCTACGTTTTGGTCATGCAGTGGAAGACTGCTAGGGTTTGGGAATCCTAGGGGTATAGTCTTCCTTCTTACAGCCTTTTGTTGTCAGGAGTCGTGTATTTTATGTGGAAAAGCTAACGTGGCGTTTTATCTTTCTTTTTCTTTTTTTTTTTCCTTTTCTTTTTTAAAGAGCTTTTCTGCAGTGGTTTCTGATGACCTGGTTGCAAGGGCATTGAACAGGCCTTATTTTGGCATTCCTCTACCCTTCAGAAATTTGAGTGGTGCCAAACATATGTACCTTTGTGTGTGCTTGTATTTGTGGAGCTAATAATTCATATGTGTTCCCAACACATTCATGCTTACATGAGTTAATATGCTTTTTAGGTATGAAGCATCAGTTGGAAGTGTATGAACTGGAGGTGATACTTAATATGCCAAATGACACTATAGCCTGGCTGGCTTGATGTAAAAGGGCTGTTGTACTGACAGCGCTTACAGTCCCCGAGAGGAGGAACTATTGCTGCATATATGGTGCATTTCTGCAAGGCTGTCCATGCAGAGAAGCTGGGAAGAAAAATTCCCATAAGGCCCCAAGGGGTCTTTTCTGCAAAGAGCATGTGTTTATGTAATGGAGAGGTATGTGACCCAGAGATAGCGGATTGACAAAAAGGGGAAAATCCAGTGAAAATGCGTGCAGAAGGACTGTGGTAGTGTTGGATGGATGTGGGGTACTGAGCAGGGAAGAAGCTATTTGGGAATATAAGTTAGTTTGTGGGGAAAAGGCAACTGAATGCAGAATTAAAGGGAGTTGCTGGTAAGATGTAGCAGACGATGGAAATGTAAGGGAGAAGAGACTGTATGTGGAAGAAGGCCCTGTGGAAAGGCTGGTAATGATCCAGGCAAAAGTGGACAGGATGAAAATGACAGGACTGAGAGCAAAAAAGAAAAAAAGTAGTACGTGCAGGGGTGGGAGATTTGTTAGGAAAAGGGGAACAATGGAGGTAGGAAGGTTTGGGAAACCAAGAGATGTTGAAATAAAGATAGGCATTAATTGCCTTGAAGCTCTAAAGTCCAAGGACAAATTCAGTGAGGAGTGCCGAAACTGCACATAGCAAGATGGTTCTTGTGCCAGAAATAAGTAAAAGGCAATGAGATGCTGCTCCCAGCTTGCTGGTTGCCTTCCTGCAGATGCCCCAGGAAGTTCCTGGGTGGATATAGCCTTTCCTTGCTCTGTCTGAACTGTTTGTGTTGCAGCTTTTTTTTTTTTTTTTTTACTTGCTTGCTTGCTGTATTTTTATTGAACAAGGTTGTAATTTTTCGGTCTTTAAAATGGATAGGAATGAGAAACCATTCCTGTATGGCCTGTGGCTCACTCCCCATGGCTCTTCCCCTCCCCTGTCACAAAACCATCACATAATTTGATTTTGGAAATATTTCTAACTGGGAACAAATACGGGGATACAGACTCCATGGCTTCTACAAAAGGTTACAGTGCATGGCCTGACTGAGAGGTTCCTTGCCATACTGAAGAGAGCATGCCGTGTAGTCTGGTGTTACCACATGATGTTATTCTTATTTCTAGTAATTTTCACACCTGTCTTAATTGTCTGCCATGATTTAATAAACTTTTGTAGGTGGAGGTTCAAGGGTCTCATTTCAGTCTCATTTAATCAAGAGAGACAGCTATCTGGGCCCCTGTATGGGCTCCCTGGTCATGATGTTTATGTAAATGATAAATACATTTTGCCTTACGCTGAGGTTATATCTTCTTGTGCTTGATCTTTTGCAGACTTGGCTGTCTCTGCTTGCATCTTTCTTAGGGAGCTTGTAAGACAAAGAGAGAAGTTGTTTCTAGGATCTTTAAGTCTTAGAAAACTGTGAAGTGATTAATATTTGGCTGCTGAGTTGGAAATGAATACATGATTATTTTGGAAGGCTATTGCTTCTTTGCTACAAGGCAGTGTTAGACAACATGTCAACATCCGTTACCTTAGCAAATGGAGTTCTTGGTCATGATATCTTTTTGTATGTATTAGGGTTTTCCAGTACTTACCACTAGATTGCTTGGGAATGAGACTCACTTTTTCACATTTACAGCAAATGTGATACAATTTCATCTTAGTAGGTTACTGGCATTGTTACATTGCTTTGAATTATTAAGAATAAATTTATCTGTTAGGAGTCCCTGCTGAGTGCCATGGAGTTATGGGGAAGAATACTAATAAACAGTTACTTCCAGGAATAACTGTAAATCCTTTAATGTTTTTCAAGACACTTCTATTATGGTTTGAAGCTTTTCTTTTTCTTGATCTGACAAGCGTGTCTTTTAAATCTGAAGCAGGGAAATGAAAGCACCAATCTCCAGGATTCAGTGATGCGATTCTAAAATGCTAAAATTCTAAAGAATACTGGGTTTTGTGTGAATTTTTTTCTTTTGCTTCCCTCTCCCCCCACCAAAGGGGGGGGAAGCCTTGAAGGAGAAGGCTTTGTCTTTAAATATATATTTAATCAGGCAGTAAGGCTTTTAAATTACTTATCACCACTTCAGTATGCAAATGCTGGAAGGCATTTTACATTCCATAACTAGCAAATGCCACTACAGTTTGGGTTTCTGTCAGACTCGCAGGCTTAGTCCTCCAAAGCACTGAGTATTACTGCCAAGTTGATTAGCACGGATTTTATATATTCCAAACCTTGCAGGATTAAAATCTGGTTTTTTAATATATATGGCTGTTAAAATATATATTAAAAAATGTTTGGCTTGATATATTCTAGAAAGACAAGAAGCTATGCATAACATAATTTTAAATATGGAGCAATACATCATATTAAATTATGGAGGAAAAATAAAGAAAGGTTTTATTCTTTATGCCAGAAGACTTGAGGGAGGGGATGTGACGTGGTGTTCAGCACCTGAGCCCCGGACAGCGGCATTTGAAGGACCGAAGAATTGTATATTCAAAATGTGGGATATAAAGCAAATTAAAAGTGTTACCATTCTTCGTGTTATGGCATACTCCAGTGCCACAATCGGGATCCAGTGTAGGCCAACCTTGAGATCCTAGTATTTTATGTAATACTGTATTTATAGACTACTACCAGGCATGCTTTATAACAATTAAAATAACTTGCTCATATGACCAAAATAAAATCTAAGCTTAAATGAGAATGCTGACCAAATGTGCTTTATGTTCTGAAGAATTATAAAAAATTTGATATTCTGAGCAATACAGTAGTTTTAGCACCCCAAACTTAGAAATGAGTTTTGCATGATTTAATGTTAAGAAGTCAAAATAGATGGAAAGAAACTGTTTGTATCTATTTTTTCTGTGGATGCATATGATAGTTTGCAGTACAAATATAGTTTGTAGAATAGTAAACTACATGATTTTTAGTGAAATGAGTTGTGCCGAACTGCATCATTAGAGTAAAGAGGGTATTAACTGCATTTTTAAAACATTTTGTCCATGTACTTCTTAACATGTGCCTTGAATCCACTGTGAAGGCGGGAATTCACAGAAACAGGTTGAAATGTAGTTGTTGAAACATGTAGCTGAAATCTTGTGTTCTTATTTCAATTGTGGGTGGTTTTTTTTCCTTCTGAGCTAAATGAAAATAATGACCATGATTATTTTTCTCCTTTTTGTTTCTAGGGGTTGATACGAAATTGAAATTCACTCTTGAACCATCTTTAGGTCAAAATGGTTTTCAGCAGGTAATTTGATTCATTTTTCTCTTGAGTTTGTGAAGGACTGGGTTCTCCTCAATCGAGGTACTTGCCCTAGTTCAAAAGTGCATCTTTCATCATAATGTCAGCATGTTATTTGCAATTGCATCAAAGGCTGTTCCATTAGTATTTGGAAAATGCAATAGGCTTTCATTGTTTACTCAGATATCTCATAAGTCTTTGTGTCCTAGAATATTATGTTTTTGTTATATCATTAAGTAATTAACCTATATTTTCCCTATGAGTGGATTAAGCGATTAAACTCTGAAATGTGTGCAGTAAAATGAAATGAATGTGCATGTCTGCAGTGTTATAAATGTTGCTATACTGTTGCATTAAACTAATGGTGGATTTTATACATTTTTGGATGCTTTTGCTTTTAGTGGCATGATGCACTTAAAGCAGTGGCCAGATTGCCAACAGGCATACCGAAAGAATGGCGGAGAAAGGTAGGTAGACCTGTACGCTTTGTGGGATGTATTGACTGACTGTGGGTTTCTCAGGAGAGGTGAATGACATCAATATTATCAGTGTTTTTTAACAAATATTTGGAAGTTTTAAGTTTAAGTTGTACTGGGGATTTTTCCTAGTTTACATTCTTCAGCGATAACCTCACAGGGCAGCTGGAGAGACTGAGGAGACAGGTAAAGATGGTGTTTTCAATAGTTGGGCTCTTTCTGCTTGAGGCTTAGGTAACTTATTCTGGTGCAGATGTTATTGCTTCATTCTGTCAGTCTCAAGGAACTGCATGGGTGAAGCTGCCCCCGCAGCTGAAGATCAACTGAAAGGAATAGGCTGTCATGAAGGTGAAGTTGATAGATGCTAGTGCTGACAAGAATGCTCATAGAAACATTTGGCAGGGAAAAGATTGCCTAAATTAGGGAAGTTCAGTGCTGACAAGAATGCTCATAGAAGCATTTGATGGGGGAAAGGCAGATTGCCTAAATTAGGGAAGTTCAGAGTCAGGAGTGATGTAGAACGGTGGAGTGCACCATTAATGGGAAGTTGCACTGAGTTAGTGTTGTAGGAAAGGGTCCAGTGGGATTTTGCTAAACTTACTTTATTGCTTTCTTCAACAATGTTTGAAGTTCCCTACTCTAAAAAAAAGGCATGTCTATTCATCTTTTCTATAAAACTGAGTCACACGATCTCAGCTTTAAAAATGCAATTTTAATAAAAGGAATATCTTTAAAGCTTTATAAAATATATGTAGATCCATATATTGATGCATCAGATTAATTTCCTTTTCCTGTTTTCTTTTGCTATCTTTCCAAACCAAACTGTTCCTCTTTACAAATCGGGGGAAAGGAAACAGAAGACTTACAGTGGCATCGTTTTCCTCACACCACTATGATTTTTTTTTTAATCTACAACTCCAGTGAATCATTATACCCATCTAATAGCCTTTTTTCTTTCCTAAAATGTTCTTTTTCCACACTCCAATAAGTCTCTCAGACACTTTTCTGGGGTACATCAGTGGCAGAGGTCATAGAATCACAGAATGGTTGAGGTTGGAAAGGACCTCTGGAGGTCATCTGGTCTAACCCCCCTGCCCAAGCAGGGCCACCTGCAGCTGCTTGCCCAGGACTATGTCCAGATGGCTTTTGAATATCTCCAAGGAAGGAGACTCCACAACCTCTCTGGGCAATCTGTGTCAGTGCTCTGTTGCCCTCACAGTAAAAAAGTGTTTCCTGATGTTCGGATGGAACCTCCTGTGTTTCAGTTTGTCCCCATTGTTTCTGGTCCTGTCACTGGGCACCATTGAGAAGAACCTGGCTCTGTCTCCCTTCAGATATTTATATACATTGATAAGATTCCCTTCTCTTCTCTGGGCTGAACCGTCCCAGCTCCCTCAGGCTTTCCTCATAGGAGAGATGCTCCAGTCCCTTAATCCTCTTAGTGGCCCCCTGATGGACTCTCTCTGGTATGTCCATGTCTTTCTTGTCCTGGGGAGCCCAGGACTGGACCCAGCACTCCAGGTGTGTCTCACCAGTGCTGAGCAGAGGGGAAGGATCGCCTTCTTCAACCTGCTGATGTGCTCTGCCTGATGCAGTCCAGGAGGCTGTTGGCCTTCTTTGCCACAAGAGCACATTGCTGCCTTGTGGTCAACTTGGTGTCCGCCAGGACCCCCAGCTTCTTCTCTGCAAAGGTGCTTTCCAACTGGGTGGTCCCCAGCATACACTCATGCCTGGGGTTGTTCCTCCCCAGGTGCAGGACTTTGCACTTCTCCTTGTTGAACTTCATGAGGTTCTTGTCAGCCCATTTCTCCAGCCTGTCAAGGTGCCCTTGGGCTTATCAGCCACTCCTCCCTGTTTTGTGTCATCAGCAGACTTGCTGAGGGTATGCTCTGCCACATCATCCAACTC
The DNA here is from genome assembly GCF_000690835.1 of Fulmarus glacialis. Taxonomy (NCBI): domain Eukaryota; kingdom Metazoa; phylum Chordata; class Aves; order Procellariiformes; family Procellariidae; genus Fulmarus; species Fulmarus glacialis. The sequence goes on from NW_009202094.1 coordinate 7,611, forward strand.
GGATCTCTGTCTTTTCCTTCTCATTCTTCCTATCTCTGCGTTTGCTTACACATGACCACACGATGCTAACCAAAGAAGTAGCGTTAAGAAAAGGGATGTGGTCTTTTCACTGCCATTCCTTGGTTTCCCAATGATTTTAAGATTGATGCCAAATTAAAGAAAGCATTTTGTGTTGGCAGCATGCTGATTGCCTCCTTTGCTGGCAGCAGAAGGAGCAGGGTGACATCTGTATTATTGCTGTGACATGTGACATTTGTTTTCTGGGGCTGGCAGAAAGAAAGAATCCAGTCAAACAACATCAGTAGGATGTCAGCAGTGCCAAAGGCTGCTGGAGGCAGAACAGCGAAAAAAGCTTTGCAAAAGTGTGAGAAGAGACATTTAAATGCAGAAAACATGAGATTCTGGGAGCTGTCTATAAATTCCTTCATCATCTAAGTATCTAAGTGTTTAAATCTGTGGGAAGTGTCTGAATTGCTTTTCTCACTTGAGTGAGTTAATGGCTGATGTAAAACTCGACCAATTTGCTTTCATGATTTCTTTCAGTTTCCTGAAGAGAAAAATCCTTTATTGTTACTTGTTGTCATTGTATGATTTGTCATGTGTCTTTCATGGTTCAGGAACTTTTCAAATGTTTAATAAAGGTCCAGCCTTTGTCTTACATACACGTGCATAAATCTGTTCTGGTAACTATTAGGCTTTAAAAATAGTCAAAATGTTTGTTTTCAGAACTCCCTGTAGCACCAACAGTTTAGGAAGCCCTCTTGTAAGAGTAAGTTACTCTGATCCTAGTGATACTTTCAGATCAGTCCCGAATGGTTAATACTAGATGCTGTTGCCTCTGCAAAGTTGATCAGAAAAGACGTCTGGTAAAGAGAAGCACCACTAGATTTCTTTTTTTGGGGTTTCCAGGAGATGCATCCATGGTTGAGTTTGAGGAAGCCTGCAGCAGTGTTACCTTTTTATAAAACTCCTTGCTAGTTATGAGGTTAGAAGGGCTGAACTGACAAGGGCTGAACTGTCTCTTGCAGGAGAGTGTGCTTCCATATTGGAGGACCCTGTGGATTCAGTTTCTGACAATGGACTTGCATCTTTTAAGCAGTTGACAGATCTGGACACTTAATGCTAACTGTTTCCTTCCTTTCTGTTTCAGGGAGCAAGGTATTACTTCAACTGTGCAAAAATTTTTTTAGATATAGTCCTCTTCTATGTATTTCAAGTCTTAACAGCAGATCACATATGGATGAAGCTGACGAGGTTCATCTAACAGTATATATGAAAACTGTTAATATTTTATCTGAGAAATAATTCATTTTGTTGACTTGCTTTGTGTATTTCTAGGTTTGGCTGACCCTAGCTGATCAGTACTTACATAGTATAGCCATTGACTGGGATAAAACCATGCGTTTCACATTCAATGAAAGAAGTAATCCTGATGATGACTCTATGGGCATCCAGATAGTAAAGGTAGCCAGCTAATTTGTTATTTTACTTTAAATTTTAATGAAAAGTTAATTTTTTTTTTAATATATAGAATTTGGATTTATTTTGTTCTCTGCAATTGCTTTGGCAAAAATTACACCTTAATTCCCTTTGGCCCACCAAAATTATTTCTTCAGCTTCTTTGGTCCTTCTTCTGCACTGGTCTGGTTAGTGTTAGCTAGGGAAAAAAATTGCTATTACTGATTCCGCCGCCGCCCCTCCCCCCCCCCCCAAATTCTACTTTTTTGTTTTAAAAGAAATACTGGAGTTTAATGGAGACAAAGGAACATAAGTGGGTTTTTTCCCCTCTTCTCTATAAATAAACACAAATGTTTGCTGGGATTAAAAAGTATGTTTTATAATGCAGTAATTGAGCATTTTTCAGTTATTTTACAGGAATGAAACACATTCGTCTATGTATATTTCTCAGCTAATTAACATGTAATATTTAAAGCAGTTTTAGGATAAAGCTTAATAGATTTGTATTGCTGTGGTGACTTAGATATTAGTCTATTTACCTATTTAGGAGATAATACTCTATTTAGGAGAAATTAAGGTGACTATAGAACACAATTAAAGTACACGGAGCAAAATACTTTGTGTTCCTGATTATTACAATTGTCATCTGTACTTGGTAATGTAAGCTTATAGATATTACTTACGAAATATTAAACATTGTAGTACATGTTTTGCCTTTCACTTATAGATAGCTTAAATCTCAAGGACATTGTTTCTGGTTTTTTATGTTTTGAAAACTTAGTTGCCTAGTAGTTCTTTTATACTTCAATAAAAACAGTTGCTCTTCTTTGTTCAATTAAGCAGCTGCTATGTCTTGCTATTTGAAACCTAGATATCTGTTAATATCTTCTGTGACAACTTCATAAGAACATCTTTTAGGTAACTTGTTTACGTAAGAGCTTGCTGAACCTATTTCTATTCAGTAAGATAAAGGTTTACAGATTAAAAAAGAAACATTGTCATCAACTTTGGGAGTATGTACTGGGAGGGTGGAGGTGGAAGGAAAACTGGGACAGGTGGGAGAACTAAAGGGGGAAGGAAAATGCACATCTTTTCTGTCTGTTCTTGTTCCTTTTTTTTTTTTTTTTTTTGTTTTGTTTCTCCTTTAAAGGACCTTCACCGAACTGGTTGCAGTTCTTACTGTGGCCAGGAGGCAGAGCAAGATCGAGTGGTATTAAAACGCGTTTTGCTGGCTTATGCTAGGTGGAATAAATCTGTTGGCTATTGCCAAGGATTTAACATACTAGCTGCACTTATTCTGGAAGTAATGGAGGGCAATGAAGGGGATGCCCTGAAAGTGAGTAAAATTTTTTTTTTTCAGTGTTGAAGATTGCTTTTAGTTAGTGAACTTTAGAATAAACCAGTGCGTGAATTTTGTAGACAGCCTAAAGGAGCAGGACTCAAAGGAGTTAATCAGTTTATATCTGCGGATTGTTTGTTATCCTGTCTGAGCTAAAATGAACAGTTTGAATGTTATCACTGTCAAAATTTTTATCAAACAGAAACAAATGAGGGCTTGGCCATAATAAAAATAAATGGGAACGCTGCTACTGACTTTAGAATATCTTATCGCATAATCCCAAATCTGCTTCCAAACACTATAGGTAGCTGACACCTTCAGATTCCATTATCAACCTCTTGTGTGGCAGTAGCATGCGAGGCAGTTAATAAATCTGCTGCATTTTAAAGCAAATTCTAGGAAAACACAAAATAAATATTTAAAATGAAAGTAAATCACTTGGAAGTTACTTTCTGGTCTATATTAGTCATACATTGTTTTATTTTTTTAGACCTTTACTATTCTAACTAAAAGAAAGCTTCATGAAATTTATAATATGTCAGAAAATGGAAATACTTTTAAGTTTACTACAGGATGTGGTTTAAGGTTTGCCAAGATCATGTGCAAATTTCCTTAAGTAAACTTGCTCATATGTGTGAGTTGGGGTCAAATTAGTAAAAGATGACTGTGACTCTTGAGATACTGAGCTCTTTGTTTTGCCTTAGACAATGATTTAAATATGGTAAATATTTAAATTTACTCAGAGCTCCTAGAATATAAAGCTTGTGGTAATAGAGTCCAGCTAGCTAGTATTTAATACTTCATTCTAGAGAGGTGCCTGCAATAGGAAGAAAATGCCGTAATATGCCTACTTTATATCAGAGAGTAAAATTTCCTTTCAATAATTCTTGCTAAAAATTTCCGCAGTCTTTTAAACTATTATTTGTCACATTTTATTGTGATCTTATGCTGTCCAGAAGCCCCTAAAACAAGTTATCGTAATACAGGAAATATAGTTGCCCAAGGTTTACGAAGTCCAAATTGATTTTAAGAACCGTGTGCATCCTTATATTATTGGATTGTCTTTTACTGTGACCAGTGTCAGGCTCCTTGTGCTAAGGAGACAATGGAATGGTGCCAGACTGCCCAGGGGAGGTAAAGCACTGAAGGCTGTTGGCGCCAAAATGGGTCTTACCTGGCAAAAATAAGAATGGAAAATAAAGTCATTTCTTTTCCAAGCTTAGTGCGTGGGCTTGGCAGGGTTGGAGTTTCCCCAGAAGAGGGAGGGAAAAGGGAAGAGGTGGGGGGGGAAGGAACAGGAGGAAAAAAAAAAGGAATTGGCGGTTAGTATGTGTTTTGTTATTGTAGTCACTGTGCCGTCTAAAGCAAGTGATGAGTGACTTCGGAACAGCTGCAGAGGCTGTTGGCTCTAAAGCTGCCCTCAGGATTGGAGCTATGGGGAAACTATGTTTGGATTATTGCAGAGTCTAGGAGTTAAGGGAGCACGGGGATTCTCGGGGCTCGCCAGTCAGGTCCCCTTTCTGGGAAGGACATTATAAACAAAAGCTCTGTGTCTGGGAAGTGTCTCCCAGAGGCTGAGAAACAGCTGGAACTACGGACATCATGGGGCTTTAACAGCACAGGAGCCCACATGGTAGCTTCAGTGAACGCCCAGCCAGGGATGTTTGAGTCTTCACTAGTTAAGGTAAGCATGTTTAAGTTAAATCCCTTAAGGCACCTCAAAGTTAGCCAACTGAAATTACGGTAAGCAAGAAAATCACAGCTTGCGTGTATAGAAGCTATCACAGTATACATAAAAGTCTCATAGATACTGAAACTTAAAAAACATTTTCTCCTGCACATTATTGTGGGGAAATATTACGAAGTCAAATAATAAAAAGAAATGTGTAGAGAGAGATATCATGAAGAATGTATCTATTGCAAACTGGTAAATGTGTGAAGCTGCTTTTTTCAAAAAGCATTCTCAAAACAATTGACATGGCAGTGAAATAGAATGGACTTCAGTGTTTCAAAAAGATTTCTGTTCTTTCCTATGCTCTCATATATGTGAGATTTCTTGATTTTGCTCCCACCACACAGTGGGAAGGGAGCAAAAGCCTTTATAAAATGGTTTCTTTAAGGTAGGGATTTATGGCTTACGTCATAAGAAATTAATGAAAACACAAATAGCATAGTTGTAAGTTAATGTTGTTATATTAAATTATTCTTCCATTGGTTGAAATATTTCGGAACAAAATAAAGCATATTTTTAAAAGACAATAAGGTGTCCTAGTATTCAGCAAAGGCTAGGGAATGCATCTGAGAAAATATGAGACTCCAGCTTACTTGCGTACTCTGTTTTGATCACCTATTTCCTTTCAATCCTTAAAACTTAACAAAACCAAAAAAAAGCCATCAAAAATGTGTAAAACCTGTTGATTTGCCTGTATCAACTACTGATCTACATGCTTTAAAACATGGAACAGAAGACTCTTATTGCCTGAAAAAATCTTGCAAGGACAAGTGGTAGTATGTGGTCACAAGCAGCTGGGAGAGAAAAGGAAGCAGTAAGGCTGTGTAAGGTGGTGCTCTTGGAAGTCCAAGTGTCTGCCAAGCTGTTTTTGTGGGCATCTCATGAAAAGAGAGGGATTGGAAGGAGGATTGTCTCCTGTGTATAAAGATGCCATGCTCCTCTCAAGCATTAGAGGCTGTATGAAACAGATGATGAGCATGCTCATTTGAAATTTTAACAAAGGGGTAATGGAAAGTTGAAAGAGATGGGATGACTGCGTGCAGGCAGTCATCTGGATGCAGTTCATAGAGTGGCCATAGAGATTGTAAAAGATCCTGAAGTGAAGGTCAGCATCTTCTGTTGGGCTGATGATATACATCAACTTCTGCATATTTCTTTGCTGCATTTGTTCATTCCCAGAAGTTTGACAATACCCAGTTAATACATAACCACCCATGTAGTTGAGCTATCTCACTTGAAACAGATGTCTGTTTAAAATGTCTCATGCTGCTTAATTTAGCACTTTTTAAAGTGACAAGATGAAGTGCAGCACACAGTAACACATCACAGTAAAACGTGTGGAGAACGTTTTTTAAAGAACAGTGTCTTGCATTTTGGAGAGGGGGAAAAAAGATTATTTGGACGATCAGTCTTCTAGTTGTGGCAGTTAACAACCAGAGAAGGGACAGTGGAACTTTACAACAGTGTGGACAATCTCATAAACACGTACAGCATCAGAAGTGCCAAAAGTTGCCTTTGGTTTGAGTAATGCTTCCAATTTGGGCATAGCTTACTGTGACATTGATTTCGGTCATTAATGGTTCATAAATTCTGGACAGCTTCAAGAGGCCTTTGCACCTTGCTTACTTGTGGATACCTAGAGTACCTGTGGATGCTTAAAATGATAATGTTTTCTCCCCATATAAATGGAGATACCAGAGGTATGTGTTGCCACTGGCTCCAAGCCATTCTGTAGTGAACAGAGAACTTTAAAATTCTGTATTTTTTTTTCTGTTATTCCTAGAAAATAACTGGCTCTGTAAATTCTACGTGATTATATTTCATTTTCTCCACAGATAATGATTTACCTAATTGATAAGGTGCTTCCTGATAGCTATTTTGTCAATAATCTCCGTGCTCTCTCTGTGGATATGGCTGTTTTCCGAGATCTCTTACGAATGAAGCTTCCTGAACTCTCCCAGCACTTAGACACCCTGCAAAGAGCTGCTAACAGAGAAAGTGGAGGTAGGTTCAACAGAAAATTCTGTTAAATTCCTTTTTGCTATTGTTTCATCTGAGCACTGGTCTAAAAATACAATCTTTTAAGTGTTTACATGAGTTTATTGCTTAGAACATATATTTTAAATTGTTAAGGTGAAAGATGACGGTTTCCATTATTGATAACATAAATAGATGGCGCTCTCAGGAAAAAATAAAGGGGAGATAATTTGGTCCCACCACTAACTGCAAACAGAGTTGTGTTGACAAGGATGTAAAATATTTGGAGTGACAACACTGTAACGGGCAGCTTAGTACAAGGGCTACCTTGAAAATGTTATTTCTTGCCTTAGCCCAAGATACCTGTCCTACCATTGTTCCTTGTAGTTGCTAGCTTACATAGCTGTTCTGGGAAGAGTTACAATGCGAGAGCCAATGGTGGCTTGTTAGTATTTCTTCACCTGGATGCTTAGCAATATGCAGGTGTAAAACTCTCAAGTACTTCTTGGGTTGCTACCTGAAAACTGGCTTTGCACTGTGATCGCCCCCCCGCCTCTCCCCCCCCCCGCCCGGGTATAGCATTCCCTCCAGACTTTTTCTTTTTTTAAACAAGATACAGCTCTTTTATTTGGGAGTGTTTTGGGGAGGGTGGGTTTTTTGTTGTTGGTTGGGTGGGTTTTTTTCAGTCTGGAAGCTAAGTGCACCCTGAGTTTCATCTTAGAAAAGATCTGCTACCATGTTCTTTGTAAATAAACCGTGACTGTGCCCAAACTGTGTAAAAACAAAGGGTATCAAGGAAGTATTTGCTGTTTTCACAGGCAGCAGCCTCTTTGGTCATGGCCTTCAGTTCATCAGTTGATACTAGGATGCACAAAGTGTTCTCTGAGCATAACAAGAAAGTAAAACTTTGGAGTTTCAGGCTGAAATACTAAATCTTGTTTGAAACTTAATAAGCCAAAACGAAAACTGAGTGTGTTACAGTTGCTTATGCTAAGCTGGCAGTGCATCAGGATATTAAAACAATAGACTTTACAGAGACGGTCACTTCACCTTCATGTAGATAGAGACTTCTTATGTCATTAGTTTCTGAAGAAATGCAGCGGTTTTGGGGGGGGTTTGATGGTGGTTGGTTTTTTTTTTTGTTGGTGGTGTTTTGTTTTGTTTAAGAAAAGCTTTTAGCTCATACGGCTTTGGGGAAGGAAAAGCAATTTTTCTGATGTAAAAAAAAAAAAAAAGTGTGTTGGTGTTTTCCAAGTTCAAAACCAATGCTGCTGCTTAGAGCTTTTTGCAGTGCAGAGAATGAAAGGTGCTCAAGTATGTCATTTTTCCATCGCTCTTTTTCTCAGCTTATCTTTGGACAGCTGCAGGCTAATTAAGTTTTGAGCAATAACAGAGGCACTGTCTGGTGGATTTCAGTATGCAGTTTGTACTCCTTGTAAAATAATAGTAAATTACAATTACTTTAAGCTTTTTTTTTTTTCAGGAGGCTACGAACCCCCACTTACAAATGTCTTCACAATGCAGTGGTTTCTGACCCTCTTTGCCACTTGCCTACCTAACCATACAGTTCTGAAGATCTGGGATTCAGTATTCTTTGAAGGCTCTGAAATTATACTGAGAGTAGCTTTGGCTATCTGGGCAAAGTTAGGAGAGTAAGTGGTCACTTTTATCTGATTTTTCTTTTCAGTATGAGCAATGTGGGTAACATATTGTTCAGAAGAGCGTTTTCTCAATTCTAAACAGGATGCAGCCTTTCAGGAGGATGATTCTGCTTTGAAAAAGCTGCACAAAATGCCTCTATGGCTTCCCCAAAAACATGTGCTTCTGACATGGTGTCAGAATGGGCATGATAATTAATTGACCCTGGCTGCACGAAATGTCTCCATTTGTTTGCATTGTCTGTGTATAATGTCTTCATGCTATGCTAAAAGGTTGGTTGGACTTTCCGGAACATAGACCTCTGAGGAAGCTGGTAAATACTCTGTGGAAAGACATACAGAGAGGCTTGAGGGTCACTAGCTAATTTAGTTGGGTAGCTGAAGCTGGGGTTGTTAATTCCCTTATTTTCACTTAAGGATTTGAGTCCATTGGCTATACCCAAGAAAAGAGTTCAGTGTTACTAAGAGAATGATTCAGTGTTACACAGTTCTTTTCTGTTAAGGCCTGCAAACAAATTGTCCTGAAATTCTCTGCTTTTAAGCACATTCTAGCCAAGTTTCTATTACAGTCCTTTATGGCCTTGGAAACTCACCACATAGGACAAAACACAAGAGATGGTTAGTTCACCTAAACTCCTCTGTTGTCATAGCAAATATTTGCATTCCAAAGAGTGTACAGTGCTCCCGGAGAAATGAGTTTTCTGACTGACTTCAGTGGGAGGTGTGAGCTCTGACAGGTTGAGCAGATGTTAGTTCAGCTGGAAACTTTTTTCAGCTGGCGTCAGCAGCTGCATCAAATTTTTCTTGTGATGCCTGTCAACACTCACCTTCCTTTTTGCCCTGAGACTGAACCACTGGGATTTATGTTCAGCTTTGTCCTTGGAGGTTTCATTTCTTTTTTCTTTCTGAATAAATTAGCACTGCAGGCGAGTAGCATTGTAAGAGACTTTGTTTAGTGTATTTAATTTATAATCTGAAGAATAATAATTAGAGTAATAATTTCCTAAGAGCTTTATTTGTTCAGTTCATGAATGAAACTTGCATGAATCATTTGCATTCGGGTTAAGCTATATGTAGTTCCATTGTACTTTATTACTTTGTACTATACCTTTAGATAAAAGGTCCTATTGCAGTGGGTCTCTGGGCACTTAAAAGCTGTAATTAAAAATGTTCCAACTCATAACATGATAAAAAAGAGAGTCAATGCTTTGAAGATTTTACTGCAAAACTTAAAACAAAAATGAAATGTGTTTTATAAAAATTGGAAGGAACAGAATGAAGAAATCTATAAGGATATGTTCAAAAGAATAAGCTGATCACACTGCACACCTTGTGACTATTGTTTGTGGGGAATGGGAGAAGGTCTGGCAGATTTGGGGGCAATTAACAGAACGGGACATTGGTGTGATAACTAGAGATCCAGAAGACGATGAGTCAGTAAAACTGAACAAGAATTGAAATTCAGTAAACTTGTTATTAACAATATCAAATGAGATGAGGAAGTAAAAGATCGGGCACAATGTCTTTGCTAGGAGAAGATTGTGATTTTGTTCCTCTTCTCCGCTAGAAACAGAACAGGGAGATTTAAAGAAGTGGGGCCTGAAACAGTGATCATAGTCTCCTGATCTTTATACTTCTCAAGACTGTCTTTCTAGTCATGAAAATGGGGTGAGAAGTGCTTTTCCTAAAATGCGGGGGGTTCAATCATACTTCTGTTTTGAGGGAGACTGAAGGAATGGGGAGGTTAAAAATAGGTGCAGTAGAGAAAGCAGTATGTGGAGGTCATGAGAGACTGAAGGTATGAGGGAAGGTAAGAAGTAAGTTTGTGATAATTGGCTACATACCCATTGTTTCAACGTTTTTTTTTTTTACTACTTAATCATTCTTTTAGTTAAACTATGTTCAGATTTCAGTAGGAGTTTCATAGTTCAATAGTTTTTCTCTACGGACACGGAAGATCAAGGGAAGCTTTCTGTTCTAATCCTAAAGAAAAAAGGCTGTGTACTTTTTTGGTTATTCCAGCAGCAGTAGTTTACAGGGGAGGCTACAATATGTAGCCAGCGATGCACTTGTTTGAGATACAAGTAAATTTTCACTTGATGGGAGAGGATGTTTAGCAGCTGACCCTAACGTATGTAGAACAGCAACTCACAAAAGCATATTACTCGTATTTTTCTTCCTCTAGCTGATGCTTTGTGGGTGATTCTGTGTTTTTAGAAGTTTAAAGAAGAGTGTGGGGGAAAAAACCAAACACACACCCCCCCAATCCCCAAAACCAAACAAAAAAACCCCAAAACAAACAAAAAAGTCTGTAACTCTGATGTAGAAATAGCTTTCACAAGTATGCAGGATATGCATAGGAGTGAATTTTCCTTCATCCTGCATTATGTGAGCTCAGCTCTTTTGAATACGACATGTATAAATACACCTGTACTTAATTTACTCCACCGGAATGTTTTCTGGCCAGCAAATACGTTCCAATCTGACAAAAAGACAGTTCAACCAGTGAATTCAGCCATTTGGCGCATAGTGAAGAATGCTTGATGAGGCAGTCACGAAATCTTTATGCTCCCTTTCTGAGCTGATGGGAGAGCTCCCTTGTGCTAGTAGGAGGCAGGATTTGTTGATTATCATGTTGTAGAAGGGAAAAGAATAACCTGTCTGGACATGCATGAATCCTTTATTGTGAGTAGTCAGGACAGTAAGCTGTGCTCAGTACATCCTTTTACTGCACCAGTATTTCCAACATGGTGTGCACAGTTTTATTATTTGGAAGTGTAGGGAGGATTGCAATAAACTTAAAAATTAAGGTCACTAATAGAAGCGCATATTTTATGATGACAGAAAGTTCAGTTTTGGTTTGGAGGTGTATAATCGTATGTAAAAGTAAAATAAAAAACCGACATATGTTTTGATGTAGGCAAATAGAATGTTGTGAAACTGCAGATGAGTTTTACAGTACCATGGGCAAGCTGACCCAGGAGATGCTGGAAGACAGTCTGATTGACAGCAATGAACTCATGCAGGTGCGTAATTGTGATATAATTGTTTGTGTTTTCTGTGTGTCCTTTAGGTGCTGATTTCTAACAAATTACATTGTTGTTCAGATACTGCAGAAACCTAAACTCTCCCAAGAATAAAAGTTTAAGATAACTGAGTTGAGCTAGCATGTCAATGAAACAAACAGATGACCTGCAGTTAAAGCTAAAACCTTATCTTATACATTAAGTATAGAGAACCACTAGGCTCCGTTTGATAAAAATTGGTTGTATGTTGACAGCTGAAAGTTTGTTGTGATACAATGTCCAATTGGATTTGCGCAAGCAGTATGTAGAATCTTTTAGTAGTCATAATTTTTAGGGTATTTTATTTTTATGTTTTGGCCAGTTATTTATTACATTGTGTCCTTTTCATTCTGCAGACACTGTGGGAGACAAGAGTTTATCAAGTGAGGAGGGGAAAAAAAATCCTTCATGATTTAAAAAAAAGCCATGAACAGTCATCAGTGAACAATAAACAAAGACATTTGTAGATAATTGCAGTTCCTGAATTCTTAAAGCGTATGTCATTGTATGAGAACAAAGATCCACATTGTTCTGGGAAAGGAAAGGGCCTTTAGTGTTACAGATGTAATTGTATTGATTTGCACTTACACTTTTTTTTCTGGTATCCTTGAGGTGTTGTCTACTTACATGTTTTATAAAGACTTCATGCTACAGTTCTGGAACTTTGCTTTTGATGAGTTAGAGTATGGTGATTAAATGGGTGCAAATACAGAGCACATAATTTATCTGAAATTTTTTGCCTGACTTAGGGGAAGAAAAACAAAGTCAGTCTCAGGATATGAAGTTGGATGATTTTGTTACAGTAGTTAACAGGTGACTACTGTTACCCATTACTGAAAGCAAAACTTACTGACTGGGATAATACACTTCCATTGTCTGGTGAAGTACTGCTCTGAAGTAAAGGATCACTTTCAGATTTTTGGCTTTTGTTATTGCTGTTGTTTTGTTTAATGAGCGAGCTCTAGGAATGAGAGAGGTGAGCACTCTGGCTTTGTTTTGCTTCAAAAATGGAAATGCAGCTGGTCAGAGGTATTCCAATGCTTTTTAAATAAGTGTTAAGGTTTCTCACAAGGCAGTTCAGATATTGAGGATGCATGAGGAGGGTGGCCCAAGCTGACGCCTTTTCATATTAATTGTGTTTCAGTTCCTGGTCTCAAGTGCAGTATAAAGTCAAGATGTGTCATTTGTGACAAAGAGTAATGTTGGGAAAACTGAAGTGGGCTTTAGTGACTCAGTGTGGATTTCTTTCTTCGCCGTTGTGTGTAGTAGAAGATAAGGCATAGGTAACTTACTGGTTGGAGGGATGGAAGGATCTGTTTGGTTTTTTAACTGTTGCAATTACAAGTATACTACATTACAGTCTTTTTGTGCTTCAGCAAAAAATAAGCGCTTGGTGCAAAGTATATATGTATTGATAATGTGTATTTTGTGACACTGACGGGAGCGTTAAGGTAGGATAGCACTTCCATTGATATGGAGAATGTGACAGGTTTGTTTTCTGCATAGAGAAGCAGTGTGTCTATTTTACGTGTGTCCTCTCAGTTGAAGAAACCACACTATAGCTTAGATAGCATTCTTCAAGTCAAAGACAGGCACTGCCAGTGTAGCTGTCTCCATCTGAGGTGTTCACTCTAGGCTCTTATTACTGTAAGTGGAAGGAATTAGGCACTACAAGTGTTTACCATTAGGGAATAGAAATGCCACCATGTGCCTGGCTGCTGCATTTGAACAATTTTCTCTGTGTTGGAGAAGAAAATAAAGAAATTTGAACCATTGCATTAATGAAAGGATCCAGGCTGCTTGAAGACACTGACTTTTAAATTGCTTTAGGCTTTTTCAGAGGAGTCAGCCAGATATGAATGTTTAGACTGCTTTGTTTTCAAATGTTCTTTTTTTTTTTTTCTCTTTTTTCCCTGATCAAAATCAGACTGGTGAATTTACATCTAATACTTTTTACAAGGTGGCTTAAGGATTAGTATCCTACTGCAGGAAAGGATTAATATCCTACTCTGCCTTCCCTAAAGGTTGCTGGTGGCAATCATCTCACTTTTCTTTAGACTTGCATGACACTTACATTTGCATCTGAACTACCTGTACAGGCTCACTGAAGCCAGAGAAGAGTAACAGGCACTTCTCCGCCACTAGAAAACAAATTGTGCTGTAAAAGGCCTGTTTCCTTTGGGAGTTGGAGGAGGGAGGTATGGCTTTAGGGGCAAGTGTTGATGGAGCAGATGTCTCGAGTAGATCAAAGGACTCTTGTCCTCATTCTTTCTACCAGCATGTATAGTTGGTGCAAGTTTATCATTAAAAATGCCTGCCTCCCTCCCTCCCATGCAGACAGTACTTATACCTAGGATTGAGGGCTTAAAGTTTTTGCAGATTTGGCCCTTGCATGGCAAGAGTTCTTACAATGTTGTGCTGAGGAGAGCATGGAGGGATTGGAGGAGCAAGCAAGCCTACAGCTTCCTCCTTTTTCAGATTGAATAGTTTAGGTAAATAAAGGATAAGTGCTGTACACATCAGATGCTAGACTGGGTATGTATTCAGGACTAGAAGTTAAACAAATACAGTATTCAGTAATGTCATTTTATTGGCCTATTAATAAACTTTGGTTCTAACATGGAGACAGAAGGCTGTATGCCAGGTGTCTGCAGATATTCTAAACAGCATGTGCTAGATTGAGTACACGCTTTCATGCCTTCTCGGAAAGCGAGCATTTTTATAAGCAGCTAAACTAATTCAGTTTGTATGCCTAGAAACATTCCAGTGTAGAGGAGATGAGGAGCAAACAGGAAAAGGAGAGGCATCCCTGTGTGTTACTGTGGTGGAGGGGAACAGGGATTAATCTCTCTGTAGTACCCTAGCATTTTAGACTGTCTCCCGTAGACAGTTACCCTGATTTGATGGTATTCACTGTTAACTTTCTACTTGAGTAGCACTTTGTCTGTTTTCTTTTGGGTTTGTTTTTGGTTTTGCTTTTTGTTTTGTTTTCTTAGTGAAAGTGAAAAGAGAGAGGAGCCTTAAACCGGTGTGGGGTGGCTCTTAAGATAAGTGTGTTTGAGCAAAACTGCTTACCCTCTTTTGGAAGCCACAGCCCAAAACCTTCTGTGTGGTATTCTGCTAAGGGCGTAGATGGCTTTGCATTTTTAGGGTAAGGCAAAGGATTGACAAATGCTACTGATTTAAGATCAGAAGAGAGATTTCTTCCTTGTCTTTTTTTCTTGTTCCCAGAATCTGTCCCTTATCGCCATAAATAAGATAATAAGTTTGGCTGCATCATGCTTCATATGTGTAGGCTGTTTCCCTCTGGCACAGTTTCACCAGAATTAACCAAATGGCATCCAAGGCTGTGTACAAACTAGGAACAGGATGCTTTGACTCTGAAGCATTGCTGTGAGGAGATCACAGGTGTTGACTGACAATATTTTTTTTAATTTCCAGTGGAACTTGTATCAGCATAAAATTTGTTTGTGGACCTCTTAGCCAGGTGGCAAGCGAGGCCTCCAGTTATAATCTGATAACAAGTAATTAAGTTAAAAACATGTATGCTAAATGAAAGAAATTGCACAGGATCTGGAAGAGACACAGATTGGAGACAGGCAAAAGCTAAAAGCATAATCTAAAACAGTAGGTGCAAGGAGTAAATGGAGGACTCGGAGTCGATGGTTTTGCTTAAAGGGTAACTAGCATATGGAACAAGTTACCTGAAAAGGCTGTTGACATAAAGAGTAGAAATAAATTCCAGACACACCTCCTTCTCTATGAAGGGAGAGAGTTGAGACATATGGGGAAAAAAAACAGGAAAGTGTGGCGGAGATCAAACAAACAGGCAGACATGTTGGGCCGGAGGTGGGTCTTTCTCCAAATCATAAAATTCCTTCATCTGGTAGACTGCCAGGAAATCGCTGTTCAAGCCCTAGAGAATATTTGTCTTTCCCAGTAGCATTGTAGTTTCATGGAGTGGCAAAGCGTCAGTTCATGCTCTGGGTTTTTGTAGGCATTCTCCTTGCCTTAGAGTCTCTGCATGGCTTGAGCTGTAAAAGCATTTTCACACAGAAGCCTGTTGAGCTGCTCTATTGCCCTGTGCCTTATCCAGCCAGGAGGGTCCTTTCTGCTCCTCATTGCTTACATCATTGCCGTTGGTGAAACATTTTTTTTTTCTTCTTCTTCTGTCAGGAAAGGTCTAGTACTGAATTCATGTTTGCGATTTTCCTTAGTGTATTTAGTACAGACAAGACATGGTTCAAGAATGGAGCATGTAGAAATTGTTCAAAATTTCCTTTCCTCTTAATTGAGACCGTTTTGCCTTCAGATTAAAATGTCACTGACTTAATAGCACAGGAAAAAAAGTATATAAGTGAAGATTTTCTGTCATAGCTAATGAGAAATTTTTACGTTACTGTCTTTCAGATGACATTTAATATTCAAGATGGGGAAAAGTTATGATTTTTCAAAGAAACTATGAGAAATTATATTTCGGCTATGTTTTTCTTTTTACTTCTGACATTGAGACTCCCAGTGAGTTTTGTGTTAGTTATTTGAAAGTCCTGAATAGTTGTAAGTGTACAAAAGCAGGAAAAAAAAAGGCAACTAAAATATCATTCACTGCTATTCAAATCAGCAGTGATGTTGCAATGAATATGATGTGTCTTTATGCCAGGTTGGCTGGTGACACACATTCTGTTATACAAAATGACTTAAAGCAAAAATAATGCTGAAAGCAAATGCATTTGCAACTATTTATCTTCTTTAACTCTGAGTATTGAAGTAAATAAAATGTGTTAGAGTTTTTTTATGGCCTTGTTTTAAGTTCTAGGGACTACATGTTGAGTTCAGAGAGTTGCAGAGAGGTTTCTTTGTTCACCATAGAACAAATTTCTTTTAAAAAACACAATACCCCCCTCCCCCCCCCCAAAAAAAAAAAAAACCACCACACCAAAAAAGCACAAAACAACCGAAAGCAGAAACTGAGAGGAGAAAAGTTAGCTGGATAATGTTGCGTCCTTCCTCTTTGGCCATAACTTTTGTGTTGAAGTGATTTCCTTCACACAAGCTCTTGGGGCTGCTCAGGTGAAGTAATGGATCTGTTAACAGTCCACATCAAGTGAGGATCTGCTCCTTCCTATCTGTGCTAGTGTCAATACCTTGTTGAATACTTGAGCAGAAACATAGGTCTTCTGGAAGATCCCAAAAACCTCAGTGATGCATTAATGTAAGTGAAGTCATAATTGGAGGCGGAGGAGGATTTCTGGTGTGCTGGCAAGGAGAGGATTGACGATGATTATTAAATAAGTACAGGAGTTGAAAGGAACCCTACATCTCATGTTACCTGTTCCATTTTTATTTTTTTTCCTCTGAGCCATGTATTTTTCTAGTGAGTCAGTCTTTATTTTTCTTACAGGAAATACTGACTGAATCATAAAACTGTACCATTTCCATTTTTTTACAGCACATGAGAACATGCAGCCTTTAATCCTGCAAGACTGTGAAAGTGTGTTCATGGAGAAATCTTTTGTGTGACTGTTAGTTAAAGTGACAATTTTAAAAGCTGCATTTTTTTTTTCTCTAGACTGTTTATACCATGGCTCAGTTTCCCTTCCCACAACTGGCAGAATTAAGGGAGAAATACACATACAACATTACTCCTTTCCCTGCAGCAGTAAAATCAACTTCACTTTCAGGGTAAGTTTGAAATGCACTGCTTATGGCATATAGGGTTATTGTTTACCCTACACAGATAGTGAAAAGGCAGGTGGCATTCTCCCTTGTATGCTTCTAAAGAAGATGAAGATATTTGGTAATGATCATATTTAAGAATGTCTCTTTCTGATTTCTCCTATGTTCTCATTTGACAGAAGGCTAGGCAGAACCAGAGACAGTGATGAGGAGAATGACCTAGATGATGAAGACTCAATTGCCAATGCAATTGGCTGTCTTGGACCATTAAGTGGGTTTTTGGCACCAGAGCTCCAAAAGTACCAAAAACAGATGAAAGGTAAAAGTGCTTTTGTTCATTTTGGAAAATGTAGTTAAATCTGCATGACCTTGCAGAAATCATCTGTAGCTTCTTCTGTGAAAGCTGCTATGAAAATTGTATTTTATATTCTCATAGAGATTACAGCAGGTACCACATGACTTGCCCTGTGGTCCATGAAGATGTCTCAAAGTCAAGTTTGAAGGCTGTATGTATACAATAAATGACAGTTGGCTACAGTAATGGTTAAAAAAACCACCCACAAAAAAAAGAGCACATGTGTGGGGAAAAAAGTCCACCCTAAATCCATGCTAATTTCAAGAAAGCTGTTAGGTAGTCAGCATTTTCTGAAGAGTGTACATGTAATAAATAATCTTGACCTTTATTAGCAGTGAGTGAATTCTGCAGGTCATTTCACCACCCTTTTGGCCAAACCTTCAGACTGTTGTATGTTTTGGGTATATTCACATTTTAATAAAACTGGGTATGGTTTAAAGTGTTCTGGCAAAACGTCACTATTTTTCAAATTCCTCCACATTGAAATAAAATTTCTGACAGAATTGTATGTTCACCTGTGCAAGCTCTACAAGCAGAACAAAATTCTGATCCATACAAGAAAAGCAGATCATTTGTTAACTTGCAGCAGCCTTTACGAAATGGTACTTGGATCAACAGTGATTTTGCGGTATCCTGGGAGAGGCTGTAGTTATTTATCCCCAACCCACTCCCACCTTCCCCCAGAAAAAACCCAGACTGATGTAGCAGTCGCTGTTACCTGATTACACATCATCATTCTTGTGCCTTGGTTTTGCTGAGACCTGTAAGGTGCAATTTTCCTCTTGATTACTGTGCTGTTTTGTTTTTCTCTTCCTGAGGGACTCTAAGTCTCTACCTGCTGCTTCAAGCTAGCACTTAGTCAGAACATCAAACTGCTGTTGCAAACCAAGCCAAAGACAAACATTCCTTGAAAAAGAATTATCCCCTTAACCCTGGAGTGCCAGTTTGGTGGTGCATCAGAAACAGCTGTGAAAATAAATTGCACTGCTGCTGTTGCTCTGCAGCTGTTGATGAGAGACACTCTCAGATTGCTTGATCCTCAGCTGCTCTGTGTCTATCCCTTTTGTTGCTGCTAGCAGCTTTCTCCCTGTGGTGCTATAACTGTTTCTTGATGCTTCTTGCTTGTATCACTAGGTCGGTTGTTTAATCTCGTGCCTGCTTGACTGTAATGTATTTTATAACTTGCATTGTTAGCCTCCTCTTTGACCAACTGAGTGTCTTTAATAATCAGTTTCTGAATTACTTTAATGATGGCTTGATGTACTTTTGGGTAATTGAAGAACTGTGTTTATAACTTTGCATTGCTATATTAATTGACTTTTATACTCTTTAAACTCCCCTCAAACACTTGCTATTCTTAAGCAGTAGTTCTAGAAATGTAATACTTCTTATTATAAATAGTGCAGCTTTGTTAAATATGCATATTATAATAAATTTTTAATTAAAGGATACCGTTAAATAAGACGATAGGAATCAGACATACATTCCCTTCCCATACATCTTCCTTGTAGATAATCTGCAGAACTCTTGTGTCTGCCAATTTACTCCTCATCACCACTTTATTCCCTCTGTGCAGATCAGAATGAAGAACAAAGTCTGGGTTCCAGTAACATTGCAGAATTAAGTCCAGGAGCAATAGACTCTTGCCGAAGCGAGTATCATGCTGCTTTTAACAGCATGATGATGGAGCGTATGACCACTGATATTAATGCACTGAAAAAGCAATATTCCAGGATAAAGAAGAAGCAGCAACAGCAGGTTCACCATGTCTATATCAGAGCAGGTAACATATCAAAACATGCTTCATTTACTGATTCATTACAAGCTAACTTCATCGTAGGAGACAAGACAAGTAACATTCTTTTATGTTTAACCAAATAAACAAAACAAGAGAGACTGTTGGAATTTATAACACATTAGTAGTAAAGTGAATACCACTTCGTACAGACAGATTTTAAATGAGAAGGTGATGTTTTTTCTTCTTTTGTCAGGATCTGAAGATGACGACCCTGGGATTTTTTTAGGTCCCAGGGACCAGCTGAACAATGGTATTTAAAAGTGTCTTTGCTATCTGGGTGCATTGTGTTGATCTCTGTGATTAAAAACTTTAAATCTTTGGCATTCTTCGAGTTGACATACTGATGCACTGGAAAAAGTGAAATGAGGAGATGCGTACACTTCAGACCAAGTGGCAGGTAGATTCCTAGCTGGTCTGTATTATCCTAACTCCTCTGAGTTCATCCGGGCATGGCAAATTACACAACTGAAAAACTGGCTTAGGTGTTCCATTGTGGCTGACAGTTTACCTAGCCATAATGATACTGCTGTGAGGATGGAGCTGGACATCAATCTGTTACTTAGCGATCCACGTTAAGGAGTCTATTTCCCCAATTGGCAAACGCAACAACGCAGGGGTTAGCATGACCAGCGCAGCTGAAGGTTTTAGTGGGTGTGCAAGCTGAACACAGCCCACCCCACTCGTTCCTTCCCACCCCCACTATGGGTGTTACCTTTCTAAGTCAGCATTAAACCAGGCAGGTGGGTCACTGTGGAGAATTTTTATTCCTTTTCTAGATTGTCTAAACTTGTCCTTGCAGGAGCATTTGAATACATAGAGCTGCAATTTTTCATTAACATCATTTGTAAGGATTTTTTTTTTTTTAAATATTGGCAAAGTATTTGCTTTGAACAAAGGCTGTAGCCAGCAGAAACAGTGCAAACAGTAAAATGTTAATTCCCAAGGATTGCCAACCCCCATCCCCCAAACACAAACCTTTCTAATCTCACTAATCACGATGTGGGGCTGGATATGTGGTTTAATCAAACTGCCATCTAATTACCTAATTCTGAGTCTACTGCTCTGGTTTAATAAGAGGACCTAATAGAAAAGAGTTGGTGCGGTTTATCCATTAAAAATACATTGGTTCATTCTCCAGTCACGCAAGTCTCATGGAGAGGCTTATTTGACTGACCTCATATAGAGACTGAATTGCCTCTCACAGTTGGAAAAGAAATGAAGGAGAGGGGAAAGATCAGAAGCCAATATTAATGTTAAACTATCAGTTACGGTGCAATTCCAAAAATTGAGAGGCTTTTTTTGTTATGATATGGTATTCCTGGCTCAGGACTTACCCACAGGTAAGAAGCAAGGTGGGAGGACAGGAAATCTTTATTATAGAAGTTACAGCTTTGTGTTCGACTCCAAGATGTAAGAGAGATTCAGTGATTTTTTTTTTTTTTTTCCCTTTCCCCCCCAGTTTTTTTTTAAATAGCAGTCATTCCTACAAATGTTTGCTATACCTCAAGAAAGGTGTCAAATTTGTGGTGATTCCTTGGAACATTAATTTGTTTTGTTCTTTAACAATACTGTGTTTCTTTTAAACACTTTCTTTCAGACAAAGGGCCAGTTACCAGCCTCCTCCCTTCTCAGGTAAACCATTCCCCTGTGATAAACCACCTCCTTTTAGGAAAGAAGATGAAACTGAATAACAGGTCTCTCAAAAATGCTGTTATTCACATCCCAAGTCATGCTACGGGGAAGATGTCTCCCATTCCCCAAGAAGATCTTAAACCAAAATTGAACTCTCCGTGGCGCACTCACATACGAGTTCATCGAAAGAATATTGCTAGGGCCAAAGGCCAGCTGGGCTACGGGGATACCATAGGCCTAATAGATGAGCAGAGCGAGAGCTGTAAAACAAATAGTCCTGGTGCAAAGGAGGAGACTTCCAAACATTCTGACTTTGGAGAAAGAGAAGGAGGTGGTTTGGATGACAGGACTACTCGAAAAGCTGACCAGCAGTCGTCTGAGCCGGTCTCTACAGACAGCAGTACAAACATGTCAGTAGTTCAGCTAAAACTGGAAGCACTGGAACTCGCCTCAGATAATAACACTGATGCTGAGTCAACATCCCATCAGTCCGGCCAGCCACGTTTATCTGAGTCCTCCAGTTCATCCAGCGACAGTGGAAACCTGGCTAAATCTCCACAGGCTGGGAACCCAAAGCCGCAAGTCTTCAATCCTTTTCCCAGTGTCAAGCCTCTTCGAAAGTCAGCTACAGCCAGGAATTTAGGGCTGTACGGCCCCACTGAAAGAACGCCAACTGTACACTTCCCACAAATGAGCAGAAGTTTCAATAAGTCTGCCAGTGGCAACAGTGGGACCAGGAAACGATGAGGTACTACCTGGCACTTTTTATTTCTGACAGCAACAAAAAATTTATATTGCTTTTTTTTTTAATGTGTGCGTGTGTATGTGTGTCCCAAAGCATTTCTAATCGTTAAGTAAGTAATGGGGACAGAAGTGGTTACCAGGTGTATAAATATGTGTCTTTGAAAATTGTGCTCCCGTGTTGTTATGGGACAGATTAGTGAAGAGGCACTCTGGCACCCTATTGTCAATTCTGATGGTTCTTGGTAAAATAAACATTGATTTGCAGTGTGAAGGATACTGTCTCTTTAAATCTAACTCAGACATAAAATCACCGGCTGCCTTTAACCCCTCGGCCCCCCATGGCTGCCTCCTGTCTCTTTCAAAGCTCAAAGGACAGATTGTCTGGTGCAGCAGACACATGTAACAGTTTCTGACTGTTATGCAGCTTCCCCATTAGACCTCATCATCATGCTCTCTGAGTAGCTGGAGAAGCCATGACTAACAGAAGCACAAGCAGCCCTAGCAATCAAAACTATCACTTTGTGTCCAACATTACCACTTACCTGCCGGGCCATCTGGCTTCAGACATTCTTGAGCAGCATTTTGTGCTTCTCTTCCCACAGCAGTCCTCTGCTGATACTGTTTTTAATATAAATGTAGTTGGTGAACATGAGAATAGTAGACGTAAGTCCATCCACAACAGTGGTTTGCTCCTTTTCTGTTATGTATGTACATACATTTCTGTTACTTACTGCTGGAGAGTTGCAGCACTGCAATATTAGGAATTAGGTACAACTATATGTGTAGTTGTATGAATATTATGACACATCTTGGCTTCAGTGGATTTAAAAACTATTATGTAGATTACAGACTTGTAATTAAATCATATTTGCCAGTTTAGCAGTAAAATATATGAATGTTCCAAAGTAGTTTAGGGTTTTAAATTCTATAAGTAGAGTGATTAGATACTTAGGGTGCCACTTATCATTAAAAGCCAACACATCAGCCACTACGTAAGTGGGATGAACCCATGGGACTGCCATGGGCTTCTATGGCTTCGTTCTGGTTTGGTGTGAGAGAGCAATGGCAAAGCGATGAGCTTAAGTATTTATTTCCAAATCAAAAAACAAAGCTGGTGAATACCATAAGACAAGTACTTTGGGGTTTTTTTTTCTATATACATTAAACAGACAAGCAGAGAAACTAAATGTGAACAATTCAACTGCAGGGTTGCAAAATCATGCACTCAAAAAAATTCAGGTTGCTCTTAAAATATTACAGCTCTACCGAATTGTATGTATTGACTGTGATTCATTACCTTATTGCTTCCAAGTTTCCCATGACACGAAAGTGCCATTACTTTAAACTGGAGTAAAAGCAGTAATGATGAATCAGTCCCATTGCATGTAATCTTTCTTCCTCTTCTAAAATTCTTTGTTAAATTTGCAAATTAATATATTGTTGTCTATTTATTAATGTATCCTATAGCCTATAGGATGTGATACCAATTTTACTGTATACCATAACTTATAAGCTGTAAAATATACCCTGTTTATTGTTGTGGGGACAGTTTTATTTTGTTGTTGGTTTATACAAGCATATGCGTATAAAATAATATACAAGTATGAACACTATAAGTATAAACCAGATGTAGATCAGATCTTGCCCCTGCCTTATTTTCAGGTTATAGTAGTATTGTCACTAATGATTATTTATAGTGCTAAGTAAATTTAAAATAATGTAGAATTTAGTCACTGATCACGGACTGTATGAGAATTGTTTCTGCCTTGATTTAGAAGAAATGGACTTCTCAAAATTTTACTGTGAATCATTCTCCCCGGTTTTTCTTATCTTCAGTGTAACACACGGCTGTATACTGAATCAGTAAAAATAAAAGGACTGTCATTCTGCAAAAACTGCTAAAATGTTGCAGGTATGTGCATGAATTTTCAACACGTTAAGATGTGATTAAGCAACGGAAAATTAGCAAGCTTTGCATGGATATTGGTCTGGGGAAAGAAATGCCAATAGAATACTATAATTCTAGCTATTCAGACCTAATCAATAATTGACGAGCATGCTCTGAGGGTCTCGTACTCTACTCGGACCGTTAAGATTGTGGTGTAGGAACCATGGCAGCTCAGTGCATTAGTTTGATGATGTTTGCTGCGGGAAGTTTTCTTTAAGTACTGCTAGATGAGAAAATTGAATGTCATTTTAGCTGTACAGTACATCAAAAGATGTTCACTCTCTACCTGAAATTTGCCTGTTGAACATACAGCAAAAGCAACTTCATCACTTGGTACTGAGGTGGAACATTAAGACAAGGTCCAGAGAACTAGGAACCTCCAGAGAAGTTTCCAATTGCTTTTCCCTAAGGAATCTCTTCAGCAAATGAGGTCTAGTGATGCAGCTGTGCTTGGAAGAGTGGCATTGCAGCACTGAGGATATTGGGAGGCATGATGGGGGGAGTCTCTGCTCCATAAACCTCTGCATTTTGTTCTTGAGGCCTCCGTGTACTAATGCTCTCTTCCGTGTGACTAAATAACCTTTCTGTTTGATGGGGTTTTTTTTAAACTCCTTGAGTCTTTTTTTGAGAAAGTATTTTATTATGATCAGATTAACTTTTATTTCTGAGAATGTGTTTCACCATCATCAAATGGAAGCTCTCAAGGGATGGACATTTCATTCTGTTTTGAGGACACTTACAGTCCTGCAAGTGGAAACATGTCCAAAGCTATTCTGAGATTATTCAAAATTGCCTACAAAAAATGGTAGATGGTAGAAATCAGTTTTTCAGAATTGCAAGCAGCAAACAGTTTATTTCATCCACAGCTGCAGCTAGGGAAAATATAATTTTGTATACTTAACAAAAATTCTACCAGAATCCATTCAAAAGAACATAAGTGGTTGCTAGAAAGGCAACAAAACGTTATTTCAAGCAAAAATAAAGTGCAGCCTTTACACTGGTATTTCAATTCATGTAAAAGTTCATGTTCAAAATTCAAGAGAGACTTTAAATCTGTTTCAAACCTCCACAGCATGTATTTTAAACCATGTGAAATTGTTCATACAGAAATAAGGTGGATGGTTTCACTGTTCCGTAGTTTTCCTTGACCTTCGTGCAATGAGTTACCCAGTGCCTGTCCACAGGCAGCAGTCACACCTGGCCAAGAGGCAGGGAGCCAATGTCACCATCTGACACCAGCTCCACTGAAGCATGAAGAGACAAAAATTCATCCTAATGGATCCCTGTCCTTCTCAATGCTTTGTTTGCTCCAGTGTCCAGAGAAGGGCAATGAAGCTGGTGAAGGGTCTAGAGAACAAGTCTTATGAGGAGCGGCTGAGGGAACTGGGGCTGTTTAGCCTGGAGAAGAGGAGGCTGAGGGGAGACCTCATCGTGCTCTACAACTACCTGAAAGGAGGTTGTAGCGAGGTGGGGGTCGGTCTCTTCTCCCAAGTAACAAGCGATAGGACGAGAGGAAATGGCCTCAAGTTGCGCCAAGGGAGGTTTAGACTGGACATTAGGAAAAACTTCTTTACTGAAGGAGTGGTCAGGCCTTGGAACAGGCTGCCCAGGGAAGTGGTGGAGTCACCATCCCTGGAGGTATTTAAAAGACGTGTAGATGAGGCGCCTAGGGATATGGCTTAGTGGGCATGGTGGTGTTGGGTTAACGGTTGGACTTGATGATCTTAGAGGTCTTTTCCAACCTTAATGATTCTATGATTCTATGATTCTATTCACTTTTTGTTGGCGGAAGATTCATTCAAGGCAGGGGGTCGTCATGGAGCCCTGCGAGTGAGGTGAGATGTGCAGTCGTCCCAGACGAGCACCTTCAGCCTGTGTGTCATCAGCCAGCAGGGACCGGTCGGGTGACTGGTTCCTCAAGCTATGTTTGGACACCTCTGTGTTGGTGACAGTGTCCTTGGGAAGGTGTACTCCTCTGGGAGGGTCATGTGTGGGAAGGGTGGGTCCAGCACACTGCAGGAAAGTGCACGTGTGAAGGGTATCTTCTGCACATCCTTCCCCACTGAAGAGCCTGAAGAGTGTTCAGGGCTTGCACAAGCTGACTTTGACTGACGTGAGATATTCAACGCGATTTAGGACACAGAAGTGGTTTGCAGCATAAGACCGTATCAGGCTAGCTGATGCTCAGGCCTGGCCTCCCCCAGCCCGCAGGATGCCCTTTCAGCTGTGCTTCGTCCTACAAGCAGCGTACAGCACTTACTGGCTCACTGCAGGTTTAAAAAGAACCACAAATGTTTCCAACTCTCTTTCTGATAAAGCCGTATCAAACCACACTGGCTTACCACAAATAAGCAGGCAGGCGTGGGTGGTGGATGGAGAGGTTGGGAGGAGGGAAGGAGCAACCCATCCAGGCAACAGGTGCAAGAAGTTTTGAGGGAAAGCAACTCCTCGGTGCCTGTGCTTCTTTTTAGGTTGTTTGTTTGTAAACAACAGATCAAAGGATCAGATCCATGACGTGCCACTCCCTGCCCACCCTTCATGTGTTCAAGGTGACCATGGACTTGCCTGATGCCAGGGAGGAGCCACATCCCGTGATGTTGTGGTCCATCCACTTCGTAGCCCAGTGGTTGTTCCCAGCCTGCCCCGTCAGGAGGGAGATGCCAGCGGAGAGCCCTCCGATGCATTTCACGGTGGCTCGGTTCACACACTGAGCCATCGAAAAGGGAGCCAACGCTCGAATCCCAGATGGGGTAAAAGATGTACTGTCATTGCTGGCACACCTGACTTCTCTTGGCCTGTGCTCTGAGCCAGCTCTGCGGGGTGACACAGCTATGATGACACTGCCCCAAAACTAGGCTAGCAAGTGTTGCTAACTGGCAGGTGTGCCAGGCCATTGCTGAATGGATGTGGCCGTGCAACCCCGGGCGAAGCTCGCTGTGCTATCTGCAGCTCTGCAATGCGGAGCTGGCTTGCCAGCTCAGCCCAAAGGCTTTGCAAGCCTGGCTGTGCTCAGAGCACGGCTTGCACCAGCTTGGAGGGGACCTGGTGGATGTACACACCGCTCAACCCACAGCAGCGCTTGGGATGTCATCCTCCACGTCTGGTTTGCCAGCAGCAGCCCTGCCGCTCTGGTAGGGCTGCTACACAATATGCTCTCTCCTTCTCTCAAGGGTGCGTACAGTTTTTCGTTATCGCTTGTTGATGTCCTGATATTTTATAATTGTTGCTGACGTGGGGAAATTTTTTGAGCAGCGCTTCATTTTTTGGACAGTGGAGCCGGAGAGACAGGGGTGCTTTCTGCATCACAGCACTCAATAGTTTTTGCAGCTGTTCCCTTCTACGTTTGGCTTGTGCTTTCCCTTTGTGAACTCCCAACCCTTGCTTGCGTTTATTGACTGCGTGTTTAATGAGAGTTTTCAGGAAGAAAAGGGTAGCCGTGCTGGTCAGCCTAGCCCAGCATCTTTTCTCTGACCACTAATGGTTGGAAACGCGTAAGAAAGGAGTCCTGTAGGAACACGGGGCATCCAGAGACAGCCTTCCCTTGGGGCAGTCATCCGAATTTGTCTGGGTTGTACACGTCACACAGAGGCGAGGTGGATGGCCAGGCCAGCGGCTCAGGCTAGCAGCTTCTCCACAGCAAACCAGCGGCGTGCTGATCTGGGCAGCTGCATGCACAGCAGGGACCACAAACACTGGATCAGTAGCAAAATTTCCTCCTTCACATGAAAAGAATAATAATAATGGAGACATGGCCAGGAATGAAAAGAATAATAAACACTAGAAAATGTGAGCCTGAAACAGTAGCTGTCGCTGGTCAGGCTAGCAGCTTCTCCACAGCAAACCAGCGGCGTGCTGATCTGGGCAGCTGCATGCACAGCAGGGACCACAAACACTGGATCAGTAGCAAAATTTCCTCCTTCACATGAAAAGAATAATAATAATGGAGACATGGCCAGGAATGAAAAGAATAATAAACACTAGAAAATGTGAGCCTGAAACAGTAGCTGTCGCTGGGACTCCTGGGGCAGATGCCGCAGGACTGGCCTGGAGGGATTCTCCAAAGGGGCAGGAGGTGGGAACAGGCTGGAAAGCCTCACAAGCCCTCAGAGAGTCAGACATGGCTGAAAACCCGGGTCCAGCGCTTCACACAGCCCATGCCGTGGTGAAGGACACGCAGGCAGTAGTTCCCGACTGTTTTTTCAGCCCTGTTCGGACACAGCCAGCGGTGTTGCTCTGCTCCTGCTGCTCACTGCCCATAACGGCTCCTCTGCTGCATGCGTGCATGTACCTTGCTTTCCCTCCCTAACGTCTCCGGCAGCTTCTCCAAATGACACATGGGTATGAACACCGGCCCAGAGTCCAGGGCGGGAGCCAGTCAGTGCAGATACACCGCAAGGACACCTGTGGAGGGAAGGCGTTTGGCCAGCAAGAAGGAAGCAGGTCTATTCTTAGGGAAAGTAGGTAAGGTCTCTAGTGACCGTCCAGCATAGGTATAGGAGACCAACGTTAAAACTTTGAAAGGCCAGTGATTTACAGCTCGCCTGCAGTCAGTCACACGCGCTCAGGGAGAGGAGAGCTGAGTGAAGCCTCACGAGGTTTGAACTTGTAGTTCCAGGCACCAAAAGTGCTGTCGGAAATCTTACAATTGTTTCACAACTGGGATTTATAATTGCAGCTTTCCTTACTCTCCTAATGACATCTTTTCATGAATCTGGGTTTCTTTTTTTTTTTTTTTAATGAATGTAGGTCTATTGCTCTGTTTTATCTGCACCAAAATACAGCTGTAAACCTGATCGTCTTCTGCTCGTTCTCACACTACCATTACACATCAAGCCCTTTTGAACTCCAGATTACTGCATATGATAATTTTTAACACTGTTTCCCCTGCACTAATAAACTTTTCACCCAGCTGCAACAATACTGCTCACTGTCTGGCTCCCAGCGCTCTTGGAGAAGAGGCCTTTCTCCAGAGGGAACAGAAGGACTATTGTCCGCTTGGCAGAGGGAGAGATGACTTGGTGTTGCCTGACACGTTCTCCATCCCCACGAGCCAGCGCTGAGTCACTGGTTTCCATCCAGACTGGAAAGCGTTTGTTCCACTCATGCCGAAGAGACGCTTCTTCTGCCATCGTGTGAGAGGCAAGCTGTCCCACACTGGGACAGGTGTGACGGGCAGAGGGGTGGTGGGGGATTTCGCTATTGCAGTTTGCAAGACATGATAGCATCTTCTGTAAAAATGCTAAAATATCTGACCACGAAGATGCAATATTGCTAACTGCTAGAAGTTAGACCAGGTTTGCATCCATCACCACCAGCAGGTCAGTGATGTATCCCCTGGCCTCAGTCCGCACCGTGTCTTTCTATGTTCGTATCAATTCGTGGTGATCTTCTAGGTGCCGTCACTAGATGCCACTAGTGCTCCATGCAAACACAGCTATGCTGTAATGCCTGTGAAAGGAAATACAGGCGTAGCTTTCCATTTTTTTTTCTATTTTCGATCAGATGTGGAGCAGTTTCCAGGCCATTCACCTTTGATTTCACATTGCAGCCTCTCTGCTCTATTTGACTGCTCTTACTAAGCTTGCTAACCTTGAGCAGTGATCCCAAAGTACAGAGACAGCCTAACGGTGTATCTTTGGAAACAGTGCCCATAGCAGTACACTAAAACACTCCAAAGGCTCTTTCTTAGTTAGTGGTATAATAAATTTTCTCTCTGGAGGATGAGCTGGCAAATGCAATTCAGGTGGCAGGCAGGTGAAGGAAGCTTGCTAGATTCACTGGGTGCCTTGTAGAGACTTGTTTTGTCTTAAGAGTGTGTCAGCAATGACAACCAGATACTGCTGGTCATGAATCAGCTGAGATATTTCTATCATAAATACTGGAGCTGACTGTTCCATGCTGAAGGTTGAAAGAAAAACAAACCAAACACATTTTTTGTCAAACTTCTGTAAAAACAAAACATAGCTAAACTAATGAGTACCTCCTCTCAGGTACTTGCCGGCTTGCTGCCCTGCCCTGGAGACCTTACTATTGAACTCATGAGTGTTTGAAGCTTCTGGATTTGAAGAAAAAACACGTTCAGGTCTCTCACATGTGGATCCTATGCCTTGAAGAATTACTTGCCTCCATTGAGAGCTGGAATTTGCAGTCCACTTGCCTGTCCTCAGCAATCAGTACCGACTTCTCAGGTCCACGCGTGCCCCAGACACAGCCACTGCCAGCATCCTGGCAACATGAGATGAGCCTTAGATTCACAGTTCAATTTTTCAGGAGCGTGCTCTGCACATCTTCGTGACCAGACACAGGCAGCGACACACAGGCTTGACACAGCCTGACTGAATGTGCACCAGCCGGTTTACTGCCAGGGAAAAAGTACCAGCAGAATGCAGGTCACTTGAAAAACAAACATCCTAAATCCATTTAAGGACTCTTAAAACAGGACCGAGTTGTTATTAAGATGCTTAAAAAGAAACACAACCCTTGCTCAGCTACTGCACGGCAACAGAGGCCCTTGGTGCTCTGTAAAATTTCCCTGTTTGGCTTCAGCACTCCCAGAGCACCGAGAACTCTGCCTTTGCTTATGTCACCTCTGTATCCCTTGGCTAATCCACATGTGAGCAAGAATGTAGTCAAATCAAGCTGAAAAACTGACTCTAATTAACTCTGGGATTTGGCTGGCACACCTAGAGCTGCTACTTGCCATTCGGTAATGAATTTCAACACAGGACAAATCTTGATGTGCCTGGGCAGAGCCAGAAATGGACTGATTTTGGTCATTAAATCAAGATGTGCCTAAAGAAAGTGTGATTGTTTCTAGCTCTGACCAAGTGTGATTAGTCCAACGGTGTCTGGGGAAATTCAGCAATTGCTTGCTTTTAATCTCCATTTCAAGATATGCTTCAAAGAAAGGCATTACTTTTATCCTCAGAATTTGTTTTTTCCTTGTACGGCCAGTGATGTCCATGCCCAGAGTCCTTGGGCCTGAACAGTTCCAACCAACAGTTCCCCTCCTGATGAAGAAGTGACTTCACTGTTGAGTGTTGTCTATTTTAGGGTACATGGGGGCATTTTCTGTGCCTCCTGCTGAGATGGCAATGCTGCAGATGCAAAGTCAAGTTCCAGGACACCGGGACATGGCTCTATGCCATCTACACAGGATGGATGGGTTTCATCCTGTGGGCTATGGCTTCATGAGGATGAAAGAGGAGGAAAGCATTGACCTCTTATAAAGTTACAGGCGACAGTCTTGTTTAAAAAATAGCTATAGATGGGTCTGTTCATCCACTGGAAAGCCTGCAAATCACGAAGAGTGGAAAAACTCTGTCCTAGAGATCTGGCCACTCATATGGATGAGGGAGACCTGGACCCCAGCACCTGTGTGTGGTTAGATTTTACATTATGCGGTAATTATGTAAAAAGAGGATGGAGCCCTGTGCAGGGAATAATCTCAACCTGGGGCGTATTTCTTTAGATTAACGAAAAAAGGTTGAAAGATACCAATGACATAATTTAAATATACATTCTATGTTAAGGATAACCCATAATAAATCTCCTGTGTCATTTCCCAGCTTGCTTCTCCATTTCTATTTGCCAGTGAGCACAGAAATGAGACCTGGGCACCTTTGGCTAAGGGAAAGACTGACTGTACTTTGAGCTGAAGTGGGTACTGATTCCGAGATGGGACTTGGGAAGGATAGCATGGGTAGATAAAAGAGGGAGTACAAAAAGATGTTATTTTTTTCTCGTCTATATTTTGAATATACAAGTTTTTGTATACCTTTTTCCTTCAAGGACACACAGTGCCTCAGGCATTTAGCTGTTATATTTGTTACCTTACAGGTATTACCAATCTGTATGGTAGGCATTGACTGCTATTTGAATTAAAGTAATAATAACCTTGCTCTAACCATTCCCCTCTCAGTGTATGAAGTGACGACACCTCAAGCAGCAGCCTGCAGAGAAAGTGATGGTCTCTGGTCTCTGAAGCCATGTATAGCCCTCAATGATATGTTAGAGGGACCAGAGCACTACAAACACGTGTAAGGTTGGTATTTGCTGAAGTTCACTACCAGGAAAAAAGTGAATTGGAAGCATCCTTACCATAATGAAGCTGTAACTACACAGTTCGTATGGGCAGGTGATTTTTTTTACCATGCTCACCTGCTAGCAGGTTACCATGCAGTGTCGCTGGTGCTAATACTGACTATTGATCCCACAAGCTGTTGTTAGTCTCCAGGAAAGGAGTTACCTCATAAACAAATGTTCTGAGTTTGATTTATGCCCTCCTGCAGTGTCTCCATGGCAAACAGGTTGGTGCCACCACTGTTAAAGCTGGAAGACCAAAAATGTTCTACTCTTTCTTTCCTTCCTTCCATCCTTCCTTCCGTCCCTCTTGCCTGCCTGCCTGCCTCATCTTGTCTCCCTTCCTGCCTGCCTGCCTTTTTCCCTCCTTCTTTCATCCCCAAATAGACCAAGGGCATTTTCTAGAGCTGGTAAAAAACCCTGCACTGTGGTACCTGAACTGGATGTCATGTTTCATTTATCCAGCTTTCCATCTCATATTTTCTTCTTACTTGTGCACAAGATCTGTGACGTGTCTCCAGGCTTCCAGGGGAAATTATGGAAAGAGCTGAATGATTTATCTCTGTTCCAGTATGCTGCAGGGACCTGAGAGCACCATCTGGTAATGAACAAGGCCATTTTTGACACCTACACTCCTGTTATAAACCAGCCGCAACTTTCCTTTTTTTCCTTCATGCCTATTTTTCTCCTCATCAAATTTTTTTTTTTTTTTTGGTCTTTCTCCTGTGTTACAAGCTCTCTCAGTTAGATATTGAGTCAGTGTGGGATTTCTCTGGTCTTTTTTTTTGGAGGCTTAGCTGCTAATATCAGGCTATACCCCCAAAAATCCCAACCCCCTCCCTCAGTTTCCTTTACAAAACTAAAAGGAGAACACGGTGTTTCTAGCTCTCTTAGGTTTGGGAAGGTTTTTGCCAAAAGTTTGAACATCAGAAGGGAAAATGTTCTCCCGAAGTTGTTATCCCTATTTTGAATCTGGATGCTTTTGGAGGCTTGATGTGTGATTTCTTAGTGTTTTGACATGAAAAATGGTGCTGTCCTTCAAAATAGAGAGACTGGTGGTTATTCAAATTCACAGCAGCAAATAAATGACCTGCCTCGTGAAGGCAACTTTTCTCGCAGTAAGAGGAGCCGGAAACTGCAGAAGCTTGAAGGAAGGTGGGAGCAAGGCTCCAGCTTGGGGAGGCTTGGGGCGGGCATGGCTTTTCTCTTTCCTTCCTGAACAGCGACCTGTGCTGCCGCCCTTTCTTAGAAAACAGGTAAAGTACATATCTGAGACTGTATTTTGGCACTGGCTGGAATCACTACAGTAAAATAGAAGTCATATGAGGGAATTACACAGCTAACACTGCTGCAGAACTAGTCGCAGGTTAAAATACTGTCAGTGTATTTCACTGCTACTATTTCACCGCTGCTCAGAGAAGATGGAGGCACTGGGACTTTGCTGCAGTCAAAACTGACTATGTGAATGGTGAGTGAGTGAAATACAGTTATTTTTCTTTCAAAGGTGTGTTCTGCTCTGACGTCCTGTTGGAGAGTATGGGAAGCTTTGATGAAGGCACTTTGATGATAATGAAAAGAGCCATCACATGTGTTTAGAAATAAAAAGGAATTCTTATTTTTTTCTTCTCGTTTTCTCGCACAATGGACTGACTAATTGGAAGTGGGATTGCTAAGTGGCATCTTGATTATTCACCAGCTTTTAAACTCCATCCAGGATCACAGAACAGAGAGTAAGTCCCGCGTGTTTTTCTGTCAGGCGGAACGTGTGCCCACATGATTTTCAGGCTCTGCCATTCACATATGCAGATCGTTACAGACGAAATGTATTCTTCATGTTGTTTTGCTCACTACTCCCATGCAGAGATGGACTGGGGTGGAGAATGCCTCGTACGCTCTAAATCTGAAGTTATTACTCTCAGAATAAGCGTTGCAATATGAGTATGTTGTCTGGGACTTGTTGCCAGGCTCTTTTTTTGGCTTTTGAAATTGTATGCAATGTTGCCGCAATGCAGATTTTTAGTTTGCTTGCACCACAGGCTCTTGTTTTAAGTTAAGGCCACCTCAGGACGGGAAGAGGATGTCAGCTTTGGTCCTTAGCTGCCTTCAAATGGTGGTCTCAACTGAGGAAAGATGGACTCCTTCTTCCCTCAGTGTTTGGAAGATTCTTGGGCCTATTGAAGGGACCTGAGACGTGAGAGCAAGGTGCCCCTTGCCCGTCCTCCCTGGGCATAGCGTACCTTTAATCAGGCCAAGTTTCCAGTTTGAGCTGTGACACCTGGTCTGTGAGATGCCTCCATCTACGCCGTTGCTGTTTTCTTTGGAGGAGATGGGGAGCTGCTCTTGAGGCTGGGAACGCTGCCCTAGCAGGCAAGAGCCTCCTTTTCCTCATTTTCTGTATGTTCTCACCAGAGAGGACGATTTTAAGGCTGAAGTACAGGAAATCTGCCTCCCTGGTTTTATCCCCACAACATCCTGTAGTGGCTTAGACCCGTGAGCTAGAGAGCACAGCAGCGGCTGCGGGAGGCTGAACAGGACAACGGGGAAAGGAAGAGGATTTGTGGGGAAGGAGCATCCCATCGGCATCCAGCCAGCCAGGAACCGCGACCATCAATAAGATAGCCTGTGGGGAGTGGGTGTCCCAAAACTGGCGTCCAGCCCCAGTGGCAGCTGCCGCGGGGCCACCCTATTTACCCCATCGGGTTTTAGTCTGTGACCAGAGTGCTAAACAGCAGAAAGTTTAGAAGAAATTGGACTATCATTTGCTGCTGTTGAGAGCTAAATGGAAAAACATAACCAAGCTGATGAGCAAAATCCCTTTATCTGGCAGTCATGGAGCTCTGTGTAGGAAAGCTGAAGAGCTACACGGGGGAAGGTCTCTCTAGGGCTGCACAGAGCTCTAATACTTGTAAAAAAAAAGGGGAGCTGGCAGTAAGATTTTGAGCACTGCCTACTGGTACATTAATCACTAACAGATTATATATGTATAAAAGTATAGCACTGAACAAAATGAGGCCGATTTGGTCCCGAAGAGTGGAGTATAGAGCTGACAGGAAAAGTGGACTAATATTTTGTAAGGAAGGGGGTGGAAACATTCTGGGTGGATTTTGTTAGATTTAGTGAAAGTGAAATAAAGCAAAAAAAAAAAAAAATCTAGCAGTGTTGACAACACCTCACACTCGCATTTTTAATGAAACATTGTGATTTTCAGTTTCTATTTTTACAATATTTACATTATGTGATCTAATTCAAATCATATGTCCTATATCATAAAAAAAAAAACCCCTCCTCTTTTTTGACTTGGAACACCCCAATCCTCTGGCATTTTACTTTTGGGAGAAGCGTGGGGTTTTTTTGCTTCCCCAACTTGACTGTTAGAGAAGGGAGGAGGAGTTTGTCCTTCCCTCCGTTTGGCACACAAGATATGAGTGCCCTTCTGTAAAGAGCAGGTTCGTCTGAGCACTAAGCTGCCCGCAGAACGGGCAGGCTCCTGGCTTTTGCTAACTGGAGGCTGAGGGCTCAGCGCAACAAAAACTTGAGTCGCCTGCAGAATAGCTACTCAGATTCACCTGAAACCTAAGGCAGATTTTGGCCCTTCTTAGAAAATACTAGTGCTTTTCTGATGTTTGTTGTGGTTTCTATTAAAGGCAGAATTGAAGCGATCTCTCAAGTTAAGATGCTCAGAGATGTGCAAGATGAGATGCGACTGGCGAGACTACAATACATAGATTAAGTAAATAAGGAAGTCATTAAGGGGCAGAGAAGCCCTGAAGGGATGGAGTAGTTTTTAGTTTGAGGAAGAATAGGTATATAAGCTCTCATTTTGCATTAAATTTTACCCTTCCTTTCTGCAATAAGCCGTAAGTCTGTCAACTGTTTGCTGTGACTTCAGCAGAAAACAATCTCCCCCTTTTATTTTTGTTGCTCGCAGGCATCTTGGGTTCAACAGAAAGCTTTCTGACTTGGATCCAACTATTTGCTCAGTTTAGCGGAAGTTTCTGATGTTATTCAGTATTTCACAATGGCACCGACAGGAAATTTATCAGCGCAGGGATTCTACTTAATTAACAAGCTGCCAGGAACACCCCTGGAGCAGGAGAGGAGAAAAGCCATCGAAAGGCACGGCACGGCTGGAATTTGAGTAGGAGAGGAGAGGAAAGATTATGCCAGGGAAGGAGGTGTCCTGCGACATGAAGGTAGGAAAAATGGGAAGGAAAGAAAATAAATAAATACAAAGAATAATAGAAAAAAGCAACAAAACCCCCAAATTACTCAGTTTTTCCACGCATTCCTCTGTTTTGCTTGCCTGTTGAGCCCTGTCAGGCACCTTGATTCAGAGTGTCTTTATTATCTAAACGTGTCTTCCTTTTTTTGCCTGGGGTTCTTTGGCAGGGACATGTATCTTGGGATGCTTTAAGGACAAATATCCCCATTGCCATTGTCCAGGGCAGTTGTAGCTCCCTGCTACATGGAGGCTTGGAGATGCTGTGCCACTGCAAAGCTTCTCTCTCTCCCCTCTCTAGAATGGCTGCCATGCTCCTAAGCACCCCAAAACACCAAATGATGAGACCTACTCCAGAAAGCAGACTTGGACCTCCAACTTGTTTCGGATAGCATGTTGTGGGAAACAAACTGCAAGGAACCTCTGTAAGGAGCTAGACCAGACTCTGTGGTCCAAGAAAAGCTGATCACAGTGAGCAGCAAGGCTTATCTTACGCTGCTTTGAGCTGCCTCCAAAAGAGCCTTTGCATTGCATCACATCACATATATCTTCAGGTGTCAAGCCGCGGCTGGAAGAGAAACCAGCACAGCTCTCCTTTCCACTCTTTCTGAGCACTAGTCCACATAAGTTTCAAAGTTCTTGGATTTTCTTTAAGTAACTTCTACGGTGTAGCTACAGTGACCTGGTCACTCAGGACTAAAAGTGAAGGGTTTTTTTGAGGGATTTATAGATGGTGTCCTATTTCCTAGAAAGATACTATGCTTTTTGAAGTTCACATAAAACTGTGCGCAAGCTGTGAGCAGAAAAACTGTAGAACAAAGCATCAAGGAGGTGGGTTTTTATTAGCTACATTTCCTTGGGACTTTTCTTATCAATGTGGGATTTGCACTTGACTTTTTTGAGTATCAGGAAGGATTTCTACATTTCTCAGAAGAGAAGGATCAACACTCTAACCAGTGAGCATAATATTCATGTTTTCTGTTAGGTTAATCTTCTAAGACACCAAAGGCTCCCTTAACTTTACATCAAAGGGGCTCACATTTCATACAGTGAAGAAACTGATATAGAGCAGTGGATTTAGCAGTTGATTTTTCTCGGTGCTCATGGAAGGAGTTCCCGATGTGTTCTGCATCGTTCACGTGCTGCAGATGGGAGCCACGCCGGGTGGACAGGTGCAGCAAGCTTGTAAGCTCGAGGGGCATCCTTTGGGGATCAGCTTTAAAGAAATTTGTTAGAAGGGTGGGAAAATACTGTTTTGTCCAGAAAATTTCCTACTGAATTTTAGTGTTGCACGTTCTCATAGCACCTTCTAAATTCAGGTCCTCTCTTTGCTATCACTTTTCCAGGATGCTTCTATAATATTTGTCCTTGAAAGACACCTCTATCGCTCTCTCCCTCAGAGTTACTAAGGCACAAATACTCATGCGGAGAAGTGGAGGAGCATTTTGTTTCCTGTGTGGTTCTGTAAACAACAAGTGGTTGTGCTGGGCACTGTGGAAGTGCCTCGCCACCCCCATGTCTATAGATAGAGTAGTCTTGGTGTTTACCATACTCCAAAGTCACACTTTGGATAAGAGAAGCCAGGATAAGAGAAGTGGAGAATAAGAAACAGCACAGACAGAGGAAAATTAAGAGAAAACCATGCATATCTGATTACTGTTTGGATTAGATACAAAGGCGCTTTCCACCCTGTATGATGTACCTAACTGATAGGTATTCACACCTGCCTGCCAATACATTTGAACACCCCTATAGGTTTTCTCTGTTGAAGAAGACTGGGCTTACTTCATTTCATATTTCAGATATCCTTGCTTGCTTACTCCTCCCATCTGTGGATATCTAGATCCTTACCTCAGGCATAAAGGAGCTTTGACCTTCCTCCAGCCTGCCTTGGACGTGCAGAGCCAGAGAGTGGCTGCCCTACTGCTGGGTGCATGGGATTGCCTGTCCACCCCCAAAAGTAACTGAGGCACTTTGTAGTGGCAAGGGGCCTGGGGCGAATGACTGCCCTCCTCCTGGGACCTGCTTCTAAGGATAAAGTGACATTTTCCCCAGATCAGGCCTCACCGATATTCCAGAGACTGTCTAGTTACTGGAAGCAATCATCCCCTGAACCATTTCTACAGTTAATGCACCGTGCATAGAATAACTTTGCACTTTTTACATATATATGTATATATGAAAATTGGTTTTGTTTCTTGGAAAAATGGCAATATCCAAAGGCTGGATATTGCTTAGGAGGGTGTTTATTCCCTTACTCTGGCAATATGCCCCTTTGTTTCTTGCAAACTAATCCTCGCATTTTTTTAAGTTTCACTTTGCCTCTGCATGTTTCTATGAATCTGTGGTTTGCTGGTTCAGTGCACTGCAGCAGTCTCTAGTTTCCTCTCCAAAACTTTCAAGCACAACCTCACGCCTTAACCTCCAAGCAAAGCAATTGCAGATGGCTTTTCCCAAGGTTAAGTCAGACTCCGTGAGCAAATCCTTTTTTTTGGGGGGGTGGTGTTGTTCTTTGATTCCCATTGTAATTCCTGTCATGCACATTTGATTCAAAAGCTGAGATTCAGATAAAAACTTAGTGTCTCTATCCCTTATGAAACAGGTATCTTCTGAAAGTTTTATTCTTTCTAGGAGTACAATGCTATTAAAATCTCTATAGCAGAGCCTATAGGTAGGCTCACTTTCTCTAGCTAACTTAGCTGGAAGATGTCACCTTTGTCTCCAGGGCTGCTGGTCACTAGCAAGAGACAGCAAATTTCACACAACCTTCAACAAGAGCAGCAATATAGACAGGATTTAACAAATAGGGGTATCTTTTGAACAAATCTTCTGCTGTCAGCCAAAAGAAAAGAAAGGATGACTGGAAAAAGAGAAGCTTGATTTTAACTATGACTATGGGTTATTCAACACTAAAAAATACCATCACAAAGATTATCAATTAGCTGTGCAAAGGAAGAGTAGATTTTCTTATGCAAATAGCTGCATTACTGTGTACTTGCTTCTTTATGTTAGAAAGATGTCAAAAACAGAATGGGCTGCTAAGACCGAACAGAACCTATTACTTGGAAAGGAATTTCTTACAAAAAGCCTCAATTCAGATACCTCTGAGAAAGTTCAAGGACTTAAGAACAGAAGATAAGATTCTCTGCCTTGTTTAAGGGTTTTAAGCGTAATGGAACTGTTGTGCATTGAGGAAAGGTACAAGCAATAACTCTTTGAGGATTCCTTTTCTTAACACCCTAAACAGGGTACAAAATTCTTTTTGCATACACCAGGAAAATATCACTGTGTTTACCCTGTTCTTAAACTCTTTCCTCAGCATCTCTGACAAGTGTCATAGGCTGGGCCAGGGGAACCCATAGGTTCTAATGGGCTGTTCTAATGAATTTATGTTCTATCATTAAATCTCTTCCCTCTGACCCTGAATCAATAAAAAGTTAGCTATTTTCCACTCCTTTCTCTTCCTGTTGCCTCCTGGCAGGGATGGAGCTCTTGTTCTTGGTTGAACCCCTAAAGGTGTCCACTGCATTTGCAGCAAACTCCACTTTCTCTGGAGCTCTCCCTTTCATGTTTTCTATCCACAAGCTTTTCTTCCAGTTCTCTGTTTCTAGCGCTTCTCTTCTGTGTCCATCTTAGCTCCTCCACCACCTTGTGTCATTCCTTGGCATTATCATTAATGGTAGCTGTGGGTAGAAACCTATAATTAAATAGTTAATTAAATATTGCATAATGAGTGTGTAACAGAACAATAGATAGGATAAAAACACTGAGGGAAATAGCTCCTGACTGATGGAGGAAGGCCACTCACCCTGTTAACACTATTGCTTAGTCAGTCATCTCATTAACCAGCTGCTATAACTAGTCTTTACTAGAATGTTTTATGGGCTGTTGTATTCTAGTCCATGCATCTTGTAGAGACAAATATTCCTGGAGGCTTATCTGCTAGAAAGGTTGTTTCAAGGTCTTTTTAATCACTGGCAGTCATCACTGAGTGGGTTACTATTGGTTATTAGTATTACCTCAGCTACTCTAAAGGTTAAAAAAAAAAAAAATTGAACAGTTATTTTTTTGTTTGTTTTGTTAAGGAATGAATTGCACAGCTGGGGAGTCTGTAGATCTCTGTATACCATGGTTGCTATCCTTACTGTTATTGCTCTAGCTATAGTATACTATGGCATCAAGAAGGATCAACGAAATTGGCATTGCATTACGGCAAGCCTGATATTGATATTAAATGACAACCAAAGAATTTGCATTACAGTCTGAAGGTTGCACAGCTAGAAGTTACTTTATCATTTGAGAGACAGGCATAGTGAAGTTAATTGACTTGCTCGGTACGGCACAGTAAGCCAAAGCCAACAAGAAGCTGAACCCAGCCACCATCATCTCCAGGCTCACATGCAATCATAAAAATTGTTTCTTTTCTTCAAAAACAACAATTCAAAACAAAAAAGATTCCTCTTGGGTACAAGCTGGTAACCTCTAGTGTCCATAAGTGGCACTGTCTTTTAGAGGCTTTTACAATTTTGTAATAACTGTGGGATTTTGTTCCTTCCAGTGTATGATTAATTACATTTTGTTGCTTGGGTACTGAAGCTGGAACTATCAATTTTATATATGTTTATTTACTTTTGAAAAACACATAATTTAGTTTATGGTAAGATGTACCCCATCTCTGAGAGTTCTGCATTCAGTCATGCTTCTGGCATGTTAGTTATAATCTTCTGCCATTTCACAGTATCTGGATGGTCCCGTATCTTATGTGAATAAACTTACTTCTCCTGAGCATGTCTCAGCACAAATCTGTTGTTCTAATCCCTGCTCTTTGACATGTACGTTGTGTACAACTTTCTAAAAATTTTAAAATTTCTCTAAATTCTAAAATTTCAGGTTTATTTCTTTTCTAGCTTTAACTCATTTCCCTCAGCTTAGACAGTTTCTCATCCCCCTAGTGCTTTTTTTGGTAACATTTCCACTTTTTCTTTAAAATTCAGTTGAAAGTTCTTCAGTGGAACAAATGAAGATCCTTCCTTGTCATAAAACTGTTATAGTCATAGGAAGACCGGGATATTTGAGGACTTAAGGGCAAAATTGTCTCTGGTTAATTATACAGCACAGGATACAGATTTTGGCTTGAGATTTTGACTATGTCTCTTAGGAGGCAGATATTCCCTGCTGATTTCAAGAGGAGTTTCAGGCACAGTAGAAAAGGAGAGTACTTGAGTAGGGATCATCATATGAAATTAATAAGAGAATTGTGCTTCATGCTTTCAATGTCCTTCAGACTATGGAAATGATGCCGATGGCATACATGAAGTATTCTTTACCTTTACTCTATGTTAAATGTTAATGAGCATTGTGGCTGTTATGTAGTCATGACATTTCCACATTAGTAAGTCCACCTGTAACTGGAAAGGGAGGTCAGGCTTAGCATGTGGTTTATTGACCTATTTCTGTTACACTCCATCCCTAAGGTCTTAAAAAACAGCCAAATTTTTCATTCTTGAGGAGAGAGAACTTCCTCTGCAGCAAACAACGGTTGTGAAGGTGCCAGAAGTGTAGGATGCCATTAAAAATCTTTCCCCCCCACCAAAAAATCCCTAGTGACTGTCAGCCCAAGAAGACCCTTTTCAAAGAAGGGTCTTTACTGGGTCCCTACTACATTTCAGCAGAGTTTATATAGTCCACGTATTTCTGGGATGGTGCTTACCATTCTCCGAGATTTTGCTGTTCTGTTCATAGCACGGCTGATTTGGATTTTGTCTGTGGGCTGTGGTTTTGCGAATTTGAAGCAATGATCCCTTTGCTGTTGTGAAAGTGTAAATAATTAGCTTGTCTTGATAGTTCTCCTTCACTTCTGCTCTCCAAAATTTCAGAAATGCTTTCTTTATCATTTGGTGATTTACAAATCCAACTTAGCGAACTGAAAAGGAGACAGACAGTTATTTACCTTTCTTGGCACCCTGAGCCTCCAGCTAGGTCATCTATTTAAATTGTCCAATATTCCTGGCAAAGCTCTGCTCAGTTTTCCGGTCCAAACTCAAGGATATTTTTTTTTTTTATCTGCCCTTTCCAAACTTTAAAGCTTTAACAAAAAAATGGATGAAGGATGTTTTCCTTGGAAGAAAAAGTGGGGAAGCCAGAGAGAGAAGGGAAGGGAGATTGCCTGGGGAAGCTGAGAATAGCTGGGAATATTTCTGAGTGTAAACTAGGAGCCTGCCAATCTACAAATCTACAAAATGTTAAAAAAATGTGGGGATTTACTTCAGTGAGAGGTAACACTAGGTGAGTTTTTTGTCATCGTCCACTATATGTGATAAGACTAGAATAGACCACTGTGATAACCTTGTCTGATTCCCTGTTAACATAGTCGTAAGGCCTCCCGCTTTGAACCGCAGCAGACCACAGGGGGAGATCCAACCAGCCCTGTTCTTCTGTAAAGCCTGATTTCCAGGGGTGAACAAGCCCTTCAGATGATGGCAGTCATGCTAATAGGGTGCTAAGCCTTATTTTCTAACTTTATTTCAGTGGAAATCCGTAACGTCGTCTCAGAGGAGAAACACCTTCCATTAGCAGATGTACCTATGTAGGTATGTACATACAATTTCAGCTTTCCCCTCCTTAATCTGAGGGCGGATAGCCTTTACTTACTCTCACAGCTCATCTCTGAATCTCCATGCTTTTAGTCCTGTCCAAACAAATATGGAATTAATTTAAGCAAACAGAAACTGTTTCAACAGGGGAGGCTGAGAGAAGCCCACTTGAGAGCAGCCTGTGCCCCAGCTGCAGGACGCAATCTTGTAAGGTGCAAGAAGCTGGGTTCAAACCTGTGCTCTCTGCCGAGGGAGCATGAGAAGCCCTGTGGCTGGGCTCTGCGTGAGGTCCAGCCCTGTAGATGTGTCCTGGGGAGGTCCTGTCCCATCAGCCCAACAGGCTTTTCCCCCTCATCTACCCTGTGAATTGTGCTGTGCCACAGAAATGAGGAACTCGGGGTTTAGGATATTTGGAAACCCAGATTCCTACAGGATTTTGCGGGAAGGAACGGTACCCACCACACCGACTGGCAGAGGGGATGAGATCTAGCTACTGCCCACAGGACTCAGATAATGCCTCTTGGTGTCTGTGTGGTTTCTGAGATTCTCCGTCTCCCATTTTCTTTTTCTTAGTCATTGCTGAAAAAATGGTAACTGGAACGGGGTTGCGTACAGGACCTTGCAGTACTGGAGAGTCATCTGAGAGTGATCTTTCACCTAATTTATCCAGTTTCTGATTCACTTACGCACTGCCATGTTCCCTTGGTGCTAGTATGACACCTTAACCAGTCGTTAGTAATATAAAGCAACATAGTGGCCTTGCAGACCTGAGGTCTAAAAAATTGCAGCAGGATCTGTTTTCTGCTAACCTGTGTGGATCAGAACTAATTACAGTACCTTCTCCAAAGGGGATATACATCCCACACGGTCAGGGAAAGGACAAATGGATCTGGGGAGCTCTAGTGGCTCTCCTGGCATCACCTGAAGCTGGGCAAGAAATGGTGTCAGCAGTCACTTGCCGAGGGCTTAGATTTCTTTCGAAAGGGTGCTGGCTAAACTCAGCCGAATCTTCTGAAGACAGGAAAGTTATATGAAGGCTGCATGAGTAAGGCAAGGAGTTAGCCTTGTGTTTTGCTTTCCTGTCAGCAGCCTATGACATGAGACTGAGGTAGAAAGAGGAAAAGAATCAAGCGTGACTGGTTAAGTGTAGAAAGGGAAAACAGAGACAAGAAAAGATATGGGAGGATTAAAGTCTAGATATGGGAGGATTTAAGTCTTCAAGGTCAAATGTGTTTGTGAAGGGGTTGGGAAACAGTTGCTCTCCACAAGCTCTCTTCCCAAATACAGAATAAATCACTGTCCTCTACAGCAGCACCACCACCACTTCTCTTCAGTAATAAACCAGCACCATGGTTAGGCTTCTTCTCTGTTTTGGTCTATTAAGGAAAGTCCTTTTTTGTTCTTAGACATGCTAGCCATAAAATTCGACCTGTGTGTCTTTGTTTTTCTTCTTAGCTTTTTACAGTTCATAGTTCCTAATCTGT
The DNA here is from genome assembly GCF_000690835.1 of Fulmarus glacialis. Classification (NCBI taxonomy): domain Eukaryota; kingdom Metazoa; phylum Chordata; class Aves; order Procellariiformes; family Procellariidae; genus Fulmarus; species Fulmarus glacialis. The sequence continues at coordinate 51,371 of NW_009202094.1, forward strand.
ATTCATTGTTATCAATGTATCCTTTCATTCACTATTTGTTTTTTTAAAAAAAAATGTTTTTAGCTTATTTTGCTCTCCTTCTAAGCCAGGTTATTTTGTAACCAGCACAGCCTTCTTTCCCAATTGTGGTATTGTGGCTTTCTTAGCATCTAGTGAAATATTCTTAAATATCTCCTAATTAACATTTTTCTTTTTAGAGTCATCTCCCAACTGACTTCAGTCAATTGTTTTCAGCTTGGTAGAAAGTTGGCCCTTTTCAAGCCCCAAGGATGTATATAGTTTACTGGTTTGGACTCCGTTCTAGTTACACAGAACAAAGGTAATGAAATCATGATTGCTGGCTCCTAAACTACCACTACCTCCTACTTCTGTGAATGGCCTCTGTGTCAACAGGAGGGCTAAATATAAATCCTTCCCATGTTGGATGTAATACTTGGACTCAGATGTTGCCTATGATTCTCAGAAATTAAGGAAAAACTCATATTTGCAGCATGAGATCCTTGAAACCCTTATTTTCTCCTTCCTGAATATTGCAGATAAGTCCTGTAGGAGTCAATCATCTTTCAAACCTCTGACCTCACCAAAATTTGAGTTCTTTTGCCGTGGACATAGTGTCAATTAGACACAATATAAAACAATTTCTAATCATCCACACCTCATGAAAATCAGACATGAAGTTTTTCAATAGCCAGCAAAGCCTGATATAGTTTTATAGGTCTCTGGATTAGCTTGTTCAAAGCAAAACATGCCAGACACAAATAGATTGATTTTCAGGATCTCTAATTGGCAGAAATCCTCTGAAGTTATTGAAAGAGAGAGAACCTTAGTGCTACTGGTAGGTTGAATCCTCTGTGGATACAGTGTCTAGCCAGGAGCTGCAAGTCTGCTCACTCCATCCTTAACAGAAACTGTGAATGTTTCCATTTTTACACACAGTCACCATCTCCTCATATGCAGAAAATATCCAGCAAGGTATCTGGGACAGTTATTTTTTTTCTTTTGTTTGAAAATTATGAGCCCTCCCACTCCCACTAGAGAAATAACTGCAGAACCGTGCCTCTCATTAGGCCACCTTGGGTGGCCTTTTTACAGACCCCAGGCACCAGTATGTGCTGGAGGCTGACCAGCTGGAAAGCAGCTTTGCAGAGAAGGACCTGGGGGTCCTGGTGGACACCAAGCTGACCGTGAGCCAGCAATGTGCCCTTGCGGCAAAGGCGGCCAACAGCGTCCTGGGCTGCATCAGGCAGAGCGCTGCCAGCAGGTCCAGGGAGCTGATCCTTCCCCTCTGCCCAGCCCTGGTGAGACACAGCTGGAGTGCTGGGTCCAGTCCTGGGCTCCCCAGTGCAAGAGAGACATGGACATACTGGGGAGGGACCGCAAAGATGTTTGGAGCATCTCTCCTGTGAGGAAAGGCTGAGAAAGCTGAGACTGTTTAGCTGTACTGGGTCTGGCTGGGATGGAGTTAGTTTTTTTCATAGCAGCCCGTACGGTGCTGTGTTTATATTTGGGGCTGGGATTGGGCAAGAGTATGGTGCTGGGTTTATATTTGGGGCTGGGATTGGGCAAGACATTGGGAGAGGACACAGCTGGGATGGGACAGCAGGGACAGATCCCCAAACTGGCCACAGGATTATTCCCTACCATACAACGTCATGCTCAGAAATAAGAGGTCAAGAAAAGGAGGAGGAAGCAGGGACGTTCATGATTATGGTGTTTGTCTTCCCAAGTAACCATCACGCATGCTGAGGCCCTGCTTACCAGGAGGAGGCTGGTGGGATGTTGTGAATAAAGTCCTTATTTTGCTTTCCTTGGACATGCAGCTTGTGCTTCACTTATTAAACTGTCTTCATCTCGATCCACGAGTCTCCTTGTCTTCCTTCTATTTTCTCCCCATCCCTTGGGAGAGGGGAGTGAACAAGTGGCTGTGTGGGTGCTTGGCTGCTGGCTGGGGTCAACCCAACACATGAGCCTAGAAAAGAGAAGGCTTATGGGGGATCACAGCAATGTATATAAATACCTGAAGGGAGAGTGCATAGAGGACAGAGCCAGGCTCTTTTCAGTGGTGCCCAGTGACAGGGCAAGAGGTAATGGGCACAAACTAAAACACAAGAGGCTCTATCTGAACATCAGGAAAGACTTTTTTACTGCGAGGGTGACCAAGCACTAGCATAGGTTGCCCAGGGAGGTTGTGGGGTCTCCATCCTCAGAGATAATCAGAAGCCATTTGGACACTGTCCTGGACAACCAGCTGTAGGTGGCCCTGCTTGAGCAGGGGGGTTGGATGACCTCCGGAGGACCCTTCCAACTTCAGTCCTTCTGTGATTCTGTGAGTCTGTCTCATTCTTTTCTTGTCCATCTGTTTACCCCTCTTTAACACCCACCCTGGAATCTGACAGACACATCTGTGAATTGCAACATCTCACTAACTCACCAAACACACTGGTTTTTAGCTGCATTAGTAAGTTAACTAAGATCACAGATCAGTCCCACAAGCACCAAACCTAGTGAGAATCGGGAAGTGCAGCATCAGTCTGGGGACAGCACAAGAGTGCAGAAAAAATGAGGAAAAGCTGCTGCTTCTTCTGAAACACTGAGCTGTTTGGCTGTGGGCCCGTGGGGTGGGGAGATCCAGTCTAAGTGACCTTTGGCAGAGTGTCTGAGTTAATTTTCTCTCTGGGGTTTTCAGAAAAGGGTGGGGAGTAGTTGCACATCCAGGGTGAAACCTGCCATGTCTGAGGTGTCAGTGTCCAAACAATCAGAGAATAACCTCCTGTCTCCCTTGAGCTAGCATCCCACTCTTCTGGCTTTTCTGTAGGGTGTTTTCCATAGAGTCCATGCCCCCCTAAAGATCCTAAGAGCACCCACTCAGCTGGGATCTTAAGACTACCTAGTGCCTCTCAGGCTTGTATCTCCTCCACTTTCCTGACCTCATTCTTTCGTTCCGTTCCTGCCCACCTCAGACTGGATGAAGGGTGAGTCTCTCACGTGGCAGTGAAATCTGAGCGGCAATCAATGGACCTCCTCCTCTCATGGCAAAAAGTAGAGAACAAAACATTTATAACCTTCTTAACATTAAACGCTGAAGTTAAAAATATTAAAGTCCTGGAAAAGAAAGGACTGTTATGTCTCAGTGAGCAAGAAAGCACTAAAGAATCGATGCATGACTGATACCAGTGTTTGGGTTCCACCTACAGCATCTAGCCTTGGCCTTGCTCAAATGCATTTTGGCTGTTACAGCTTCCACCCAGCTATGGCTGATTGCTCCTGCCGCAAGCACTCCACTGCTTCACGGGCTTCTTGTTTATTAACCCAATCCTTGTTTATTCCCCCTTTAATTCTGAATTTTTACTATTTTATCTTTTACAGAACATCAGAGGATGCAGTCCATTCTTTTTACAATTACTTGTACATATCCGTGTTTTTAGCAGTGGGAGCTAGAGAACTTGCTGAAGGACTTGCTTTTCTAGCAAGTTCTTTGTTTTCAGCAAAACAATTTCTGAACTGCCAGCTGAATGCCACTAGTACATATAGCTTTTCTATTTAAAACCAAAAAAGAGTCCTGCAGAACAGGAGGCATTTTAAAGCAGCAAGGTTTTTTTTAAATTCAGTCTGCTGCTGAAGGATATATTTGTGTGCTCTAGTGAAAGTCTATCTGGATTTATAACATGCATTCTGAAGAGGAAGGTATCTGTTTTCTAGGAATGTGTGTGGTTGATACAGTCTTCCTGGGTTTCTAAAACTGAAATTATTACTTCCTAGGCTATGAAACACTGCTCAGCACACACAGGTTATTGTGGGCTTCAGTTATGATAGAAATGTGTGTACTTAAGTCTCTCCTGGAGACATGAAAGGATTTTTTTACTTTTCTTTGCTTTATGAGCTCTTCCAAAATGTGGTCTCCACTTCAGAGACACTGTTATAATGAAATATTTTCTAATATCCCATGCAAATATCAGCCTTTATATACCGAGGCCAAAATAAATACAGACTAAAGACTACATCTACACTCTCCTCAGGAGCAGGCTGGAGGCCTGTATTTCGGGACCCTGTTCTGCATACATGGTCATGATGCCTCTGTGCTCTGCGTTGCCTTTTGGAACACAGTGTTGGATTCAGCGTTAGCCACATACCGCCATCACCAAGCACTGTGGTAGGTCTTATAGGCACTGGCTGAACAGATACAGACCCAGCTATGCCTCTCCTAGCCATAGTCTAGGGATATACCAGCTTGGGTTATCTCTAAGAGGTACACGTGGAGGGTGGAGGGGGGGATGTCTCGCTTCCAGGCAGCATAAAAGAGGGGCAAATTTTAGGGCAAATGCAGGCCCATTCAGATATAGTTGAAATTCAGCATAAAAGTACCTGAGAAGATCTATCTTAGATTTGGGGTGTCTCAGCAGCTAGATAAAAAGACAAACGTGCTTAAAAATCCCCTTGCCATCCTTTGGCAGTCCATCAGAAACAGCCAACTCCCCTTCTACCCAAGACTTTTGCGAACTGTCCTGATCCTTCCCCAAATCAAAAAAACTCCCCCATGGAATGCATTCCCAGTACCTCTGTAGTGAATTGTCCCTGTTTCCCAGGAGTGCATCTTTCCAAATGCAGTGTTCGAGTTTGAGATATTCAGTTCACCTAAAGGATAGAGCTGAAGCCATTTTTGAATGTGTTAAATATGTTGTGTTAAGCATCCCTTTGCCAACCCTATTTTGAAAGGCTGGGGAGAGGAGAAGAGGAGCACAATGTTCCTTCCCAATATGTAAATGTTGCTGGATGTTTGTTTGAAGTACGTGGCTCCCTGTAATTGCAGTTTTGACTTTAGGACTAAAGATGCGTATTTGTTTACTTTAGATTTCTAATCCTGTTCATTCTGTCATGGAGTTGCACACATTATTTCAATCATAGCAGGGCAGTCCATAGCTTCTTTACTTACCATGTAGCCAGACCAGTTTCTCTGAAATCAAAGGCTTGGGGCTTATTTTGTTTATTTTGCTTCTTTTAAATAAAGAGACTTTCCAAACAAAAAGCCAAACAAATTTTCCTGTGGCCTTCCTAGATTTGTTCTGCTTCAGTTAAAGAAAGATGTAGGGCAAGTCAAAGTATATTAAGGAACAATGGAAAAATAGGGTGTAATCCACATTTTTTCCTGCATTGAAGAGCTCCCTAAACAAAAGCAGCAACCTTTCAGGGTCTGAATCTGGGTGTCCTTGAAATCTGCACCTGACCGCACCTCTCTGAACAACGAGCCTCCTCACAAAGCAAGTGCCAACTGTTAGCCCAGTGTTCATTTGAACTTCCTCCAGCTCGAGAAGAAAGGGAAGCAAGAAATTCCACTTAGGATGCCAGCGGGTCTCGTTCGTGTGACTGGCAGCTCTGAGGGATTCCAGATGGCTTAAGCCCTTCTTTTGAACATATCTTTTGATCTCATTTAAATTTCCTCCTGATTTCACCTGCTCTGTGTTTACCGACCGCAGAATATGCAGGTGGACGTATCAACTCCACCATAGGGTACAAATGGATTAAAGGGAATTTGTGTGCAGGAGGGAGGTTGTGTAGTACAGCTAATGCTGCTCCAGCTCCACTCCATGATTTATGATTCAGAAACCACAGTATAATTTTAACAGACAGAACAAACAAATGGAAAACCTTCTCCATCCCCAGTGTGTGTTTTCTAAATGTTACAACATGTACTCTTCAATCTGGTGGTCACCTAGAAAGTCAAGCAAGAGCAAGAATTTTTTTTAGAATTAACTTTTGTGATCACATATTTTATCCTGTTCTTTGTTTACATATTTACAGTTCCCTCTATTCACAAACAAGTTGTTCTTCAAACTTTCAAGCTATGTGTAGCTATCAGACTTTTTCCATAGCAGTAGCAACAAATAACTCGTGCTAACGACAGTAGTCTTATTACATTAAGATTGTAGCTGAACCTTGCATATTGTGGAAGGATCATGCAGCGGTATGGCACAGATGCGGGAAGATATCAGAATGCAGCAGAAAAATAAGACTGATGAGCTGGGTCCTCATGGAGGAGGACATGAAGCGCGTCAGTCTGCAGAGACAAAGACCTTTGTTGGTTGGGTTAGTGCGCACCTTCATCTGAGAAGAGATTTTCTTGGTCCATTTAAATTGATGAGTGTAGATCGCTTCTTAACTTCAGTGCAGGTAGATACCCCACCTACATGTTGGCTGTGTCAAGATGAGACCCAGGTGTAAAATTTTCTCCATAGTGTGGTTTCTGTGGGGTGCATGAGCTAGAAGAAAGCTGTTTCACATTTTTTCCAGATTCACGGCGTGCTGCCATGGACTTCAGACATCAATTCTTCAACTATGTGTTCGTACATCACTTAACACAGTCTCAGTCTCAGCTGGGGCACTACAGCTAAAATAGATATTTTAATCCTAAACCTACAATTATACCCTTGGATAGGCTCAAATACCTGTCTGAGAAGACTGCACAAGATACTGGCACAGGTACGGTAATGTGAATGGCAGGATCAGAGTTACATTTCAGGCTAATCACATCATCTGCTTAGCAGTGTCCAGTCTTGCTGATAGACACAGACTTTCACTGACATCAGGGGGAATTGTTGTTAGATTAAGAATATCCAGTCAGGGCTCAGGTTTATGTACATTTGGTTATCACAATCTTAAAAAAATACTTGCAACTGAGAAGATAAGAGTTGGAGTTTTTCTACTGGGAATAGGAAAATCTCAAGGTTTAGTGTCATCAAAAACCACTAGAAAGAAGTATGACAGCTGACATTACTCCTAGAAACTAGATCTGAAAAACCTGTGCAGATGAGGTTTGCATCTCCTGTGCCCCATGCTGTGGCAGATTTCTCTGTGACGCAACATTAGAGCTAAGAGAAATTGAATTCCCTGAGGCACAACTCTGGATATGTCCTGGGTTTGCCTCCTAAGAAAGTGCAGCTTTAGTGAACCCTGTCACTCTACATTCATATTGCTCTGGGTGAGGTTCTCTCTAGAAAGCAAGAATGGCTCAGCAGCTAAGGTGCTGCCTAATGCTGCTGAACACATTGACTGAGTTCTCCTGCCACAGAACCTGGCCTGAATGAAGTTCAACGGAGGGGAAGCCGAACCCATTAAATTTCTAGTGCTAATTCAGGTGGTTCCTTGTCCACCCCCAGCATCGCTGATGAAGAGAGACAGGTACTTCCAGACACCAAGGCAAGATTAGTTCAGGTGCTCTGCTGTTCACTGACTACAGAGGATGCCAAGGGGGACCATGCTGTCTCAAGAGTCAGTATTTCAGGAAATCTCTTTGCCTTGCATTGTCTGCATAAATGGAAAGAAGAAGGTTTTTTCGAACTTCAGAAGGGCTGTTGTAAGAATAAATGTGTTAGCATACAGAGGTTGCTCCAGTGGAGGTATCTACTTCGGTTCCTCACGTTTGCTTTTATGGCTTGTAATATCTTCAGACTTTGTTTGTCACATCTTGCCAGTCAGAAGGACACTTGTCCTCTCTGTTTAGGAAGAGGTGGCAACACCCTTGCCTTAGAGTTTCCTGGCGGTGGGGTTGAGTAAAGGCCAGTGCAGTGCACAGCAGCAGCTTGGAAGCCTGAGGCTGCTTTATAATCTACTGGAGACCCTCAGGATTTTTACCCAGATAAGGAAATTCTTCATATATCTCTGTGCCAGGTCCACCTATGTGTTTAGATGTTTAACTTCACTGATTTCTACAGAAAATTAAATGCCCAATTGTCTCTAGAACTTGGCTATATCTATTAAGGGGTGAAAAACTGTCCTCCCAGAGTATGCAGCAAAGTCTTCTCATAACACCCATGAAAGCTGCTTCTTGATTTTAGTTTACTGTGACTCTGCGTAGTGTTAACTGGGTTTCAGGTAGCTGCCTCTGAGGCTTAGCAGATAAATATGTCCAGATTTTCAAAAAGGTTGATTACCTTCCTCTGCCATGAACTTCAGAGGGGATTGCGAGGGCTTCATCAGCCCTCAATAATTGAGCTGCTGTTGTGTGGCTGTCTATAAATAACAAGGATCAGGTGTGTTTATCCTACTGGAAACCGGCCATGTTTTTCATTCAAGAGGATCTCTGATCGAAAAATTATGCCTGAAAGAGCAGAGAATGTTCTACAGAAGGACAGAACTTTTTCTGGCCTTCTGGACTTTTCCTGAGTTCCAGCTTTGGATGACAGATTTCAGTGACACGACTCCTTTGAAAAAAAGTCATCTCCTTAACTCGGCATTTAACTTCTTGACTTCAATATTGTCACAGCTCTGGGCACATGAGTTAGTATCAGATGATTCCATCTAGCAGACTGGCAAGATATTAAGCCCTAAAAAAAAGATTTAATTCCTGTGGGGTCAGGTTTTTAAAGATGCTATGAAACTAAGTATGCAGGCAGGGGAAAATAAACGCCGAGGTGGATTTGCAGAATGTGCCTTCCTGCATCCTGAGGAATCCACACCTTTGAAAGGCCAGAGCTTTTATTGTCTGAGCAGGTGAAAGCGTAACAGGGCACCTGCAGGATGCAGCCCTTGTGCGATCCTTGTCTCGAAGATGAGAAGAAACACCCTCCCAGCTGTAGGGCTGGTAGGAGAAGAGGAAAGTCCTCTCCCTCCTTATTTGATCTTAGTCCCATTGTCCTGTAGCTCCTCTTTTCTCTCCTCCACAGTGCAGCGCTCCAGGAAAACACCATCAAGCAGGATGCTTTATCTTTACTGTCCCTCTCACCTAGCTGTTTTTAAGTGAAATGTACTGCAGAGAAATGTAGTTTAGGCAGTCGCTGGGAACAAGGGGAAGCCCCCCTGCTCCAGGGCCATGTCCAAGAGTACTCTGCCTCCTCAGCTAGCATGCGTACCAGCAGCTCCCAGGCCTGTCCTTCCATCAGCCCCTTTGCCTTAATTTTGCACCTCCTCCACTACTTGTACCATTCAGTGTCTCCATGTATTGGGTTTTCATGGCCAGCTTTTGGTAGCGACGGGGCTACAGGGGTGGTTTCTGTAAGAAGCTGCTAGAAGCTTCCCCTATGTCCGACAGAGCCAATGCCAGCTGGCTCCAAGATGGACCTGCTGCTGGCCAAGGCTGAGCCCATCAGCAACAGTGGTAGCGCCTCTGGAATAACGTATTTAATAAGGGGAAAAAAACCTGCTGGGGGAACAACAGCAGCCGGAGAGATGAGTGAGAATATGTGAGAGGAACAACTCTGCAGACACCAAGGTCAGTGAAGAAGGAGGGGGAGGAGATGCTCCAGATGCCAGAGCAGAGATTCCCCTGCAGCCCCTGGTGAAGACCATGGTGAGGCAGGCTGTTCCCCTGCAGCCCATGGAGGTCCACGGTGGAACAGATAGCCACCTGCAACATGTGAAGGACCCCACGCTAGAGCAGGTGGATGCACCTGAAGGAAGCTGTGACCCCGTGGGAAGCCCGTGCTGCAGCAGGCTCCTGGCAAGACCTGTGGACCTGTGGAGAGAGGAGCCCACGCTGGTGCAGGTTTGCTGGCAGGACTTGTGACCCCATGGGGGACCCACGCTGGAGCAGTCTGTTCCTGAAGGACTGCACCCCACGCTGGAGCAGTTGGTGAAGAACTGCAGCCCGTGGGAAGGACTGACATTGGAGAATTTTGTGGAGGACTGTCTCCCGTGGGGGGGACTCCACGCTGGAGCAGGGGAAGAGTGTGAGGAGTCCTCCCCCGGAGGAGGAAGGAGTGGCAGAGACACCGTGCGATGAACTGACCACAACCCCCCTGTGCGGCTCGGGGAGGCAGGTGGAGGTAGAGAAGCCAGGAGTGAAGTGGAGCTCGGGAAGAAGGGAGGGGTGGGGGGAAGGTGTTTTAAGATTTAGTTTTTATTTCTCATTTTCCTACTCTGATTAGATTGGGAAGAAATTAATTTCCCCAAGTCGAGTCTGTTTTGCCCATAATGGTAATTGGTGAGTGATCTCCCTGTCCTTATCTCGACCCACGAGCTTTTCGTTATATTTTCTCTCCCCTGTCCAGCTGCGAAGGGGAATGACAGAGCAGCTTTGGTGGGCACCTGGCATCCAAGCCTGGCATCCAGACACGGTCCATTAGAAAATGGGACTGCTGGGGTGAATGACATGATACACACCACTGATGATGCAGACCAGAGAATAAGCACTGCTTAATGACTCTTTTGCTACTTCTTTTTAAGTAAAACCCAAAACATGTTGTTTCCCAGAAATATTGGAGCCCTCCCCAGCCACATGATTCATACCTGCTGGAAAGATGTGGCTAGGCTCCTAGCCAAGTCACCCAAACGCTCTGAGCTTGCCCTTCCTGACTGTTTGTTTCAGAAGGATCTCATCTGCCCAGTGTAGATGTTTGTAGCTAAGAGAGTCTTCTAGACGTTATCTCTAATTAAAGGAGAGAAACAGGCACTTCCACAGCATGATTCTCCCCATCCTAAACAACCAACCAAACAAATAAACAAAGCAGTTGTTTCAGCAACAGGCTCCGCTGACGAGAGAGGGAACATATGGCGGCCAGCATAAATTTAACTCACTACCTAACATCAAGCGAGATGAGACCTAGCATCTGTTGACGGCAGTCACACTTGTTCCTTGTCCTTCCCCCAAGGATAAGTCAGTAGGGATACCGCTTTTTTCTTATTTTCAGTGTGGTGCCCAAACCGACCTGGCACGGGGCACCGAGCCGCGGCGAGCCCTGCCTGCAGCCATTCCCAGAAGGGCCTCCCCTGGCCGCGGCATCTACTCATCCATTCACATCGCTCTTGAGTAACACGAGGCACCTCCTCCTCCCTCCAGGACTAAACATGTTGCTTTTCCTATGTTCCCAGCTCCCACAGCTGCTGAAAAGCTGCTGCGGGTTTCTCTTCTGAACAGCACAGTATCTTAATCATAATGCAGCCTGAATGCATCCCGCTGAAATCAGGAATGGTCGGTAAAGGGGTCGAGTAATATTTGCAAAGGGTGATTTCCCTACATTGGTTTGTTTGTTTGTTTGCTTGTTTTTAGTTTAAAGACACGACAATTACACCCGCCAGATAGATAGCTCCAGGTTCTCAACCTAATCATGGGAAGGAAAAGCCCTACTTGGGCTTTGCTCTATTTTCCAGGCTTCAGTGGGGCTTGTCAGACTAATTAGAGTTTTGAACCTACCATCACCATCATAGAAGGTGACAAGGGCATTTGCGAATATGGACATTTAAACCTTTGGCCTTCAGATATGCAACCCAGTGACGATGTCCTTCCTGTGCACGTCCTGGCTGGTGACTTTTGCCTGCAATCAATGCGTGCTGTCGGTTTTCAGCCTTAGAGACTCAGGTCTGGAAGCAAATGTTTCTCATCATTTTTCCATCGTAGACAATATTCCAAAGGTTACAGACAACTTGGAATGGTTTAAAGAATAGCCTTTTGAAGCACAGACATGAAAATGAAGCTCTGTTTACCTACGCTGTGTGGCAGACATCTCTCTCAGCTCTGGGGTAGATTGTTGGTAGTAAAACCACACGAACTTTCATGCGATACCCCTGGAAAACACTCACACATTGACTTTATGTGCATGCAGATTGAACATGGCATGGAGATGCTTTCGTTACCCAGTATTCAAAACATTTTGTTAGAAGAAAAGTGGGAAAATAAATGTCTGAGAGGAATAAGCAGATGTTTGCTGTTAAAGATCAGCATGTTATACAATCAAGTTTACAATAACTGCCTTTAAATATAAACTAACTTCTGACCAGTGTTTTCCAATGTACTGTGAAATCTGCATGTCATTCCTTTTGTCATTTACAAGTAAACACCCACTGGAGTGTTTTATAGTTTGTAAAATATGAAAAGGGCTTTGTTCATGAGAGACTCTTTTGATTTACTGTAAGATGAAAACCTATGTGCCAGAAACATTTTCGTTCTCTTAATCAGAACTGAGCAAACTTTTCTTCAGCTTGACCGCTCTGATCTCATTGCCTAAACATACTAGCAAACAGCTAACAATTGTGGTGGCTTTTTTTTCTTCCTTTAACATAGCTTTCCTTCCCTCTGGACAGGGCAGACGCTGGAGACTGGCTTCAGCAGCCAGGAAAGGCCTCTTTATCTCCTACAGTACTTGAACCCACAAAAACAACAATAATGAGGAAGCTTTCAAAATAAACAGACCAAATGGGTGCATCTTCTTGTTACCAGCGCCTCCATGCCAGACACTAATGCTTAGCTACTGTGCCGAGTCAGCAGCTGCAGCTATAAAAAGTAACATTAGGTTTGCAAAGGTGGAAAAAAACACCCCTCACAACTGCTGACAAAAAGGTAGAGCTGCCACACCTTCAAAATTTGATCATTACTTATAAAAGAAGCACTGCTGCCACTATTAGATGTTTCAACCTCATTATAGCCCCAGGCAGGGAACATGTCTTCTCGCTGCTGCCTGTTATCAGCAAAAGCCACTGCTGCAGGTAACAAGGTTTTCATTCCTTTTCTTTCTTTTTTTTTTTTTTTTTTTTTAGGGGAAAAAGCCTGATTACAAAATTAATTTTAAAAATCAGGATGATTTGAACATGAACGAAGGATCTGCAATTGCTGGTTTCTCGAAACGTTTCCTGCCTAGTCCTGAAGCAGGTTTGAACCTTTCACAAACAGCCACTTCCCTAATTCCCACTGCACGGCCATCGCTTTGCTAACACTCTTGCAAACACTCTGACTCTTAGCTGTGGCCCTGTTCCTCCCATGTCTTAATCACAAAGCCAAAGCAGGATTTGTTGCATTGGCTTTGAAGCTTGAAAGATTTTTATAGAATTGTTTCCTCTCGTAAAGAAAAAAAAAATAGTTAAAAACTCTAGTATCTATTGCTATGTTCTCCACTGAGAATGGGAGTAGTTTGGACACAGCTAGTTTAACACAGAAAAAAAATATCATCTTGCCTACATGTGACCTGCTGTCATGGTAGT
>NW_009202094.1:64304-119940 GCF_000690835.1 Fulmarus glacialis
CTTTTCCTCTCGTCCCAGGCACGGCCACCTGGGGACCTCTGATTTCTTCTGCCCTTTCCCAGTTCAGAGACCTATCCCACCTCAGCTGATGTCAGCAACTGAAAATGGTCGCAGGGAGCTAACATCAAGTCTCTTTTTCATCCAAAACTCATGCAGGCAGTGGAGGGCAGAATCTGTTCTACAGCTTTTGTGCCTATGGGATTACTCATCTATTTTTGAACAGCCTTCTTCTAAAACACTCTTGTTGTAGGAGAGGGGGCTACAGTAAAACCCGGGTGCAGCTGGGTCTGTTGTAGAGCATAGTAGTCATGAACGATTCTCATCAAGCTGCTGTAACTCTTTTGGTTGGTTATTAGTTGTCAAATTGGCCACAGCTGGGCCAGGTGGCCCTTTGCAAGGCAGTTGTCAGGAAATGGCTGACAGGACCCGGATCAAGCGGGAAGCAAGAACAACCAAGTAAAAGTCTTGGTATTTTCCGGGACTGAATAATTGGTATAAATTGGAAGGGGTGGGGGAGAGAGAAGAAAACTGCTATGTGCAAAGCTTGCTTCTCCAGAGGAAAACTCTTTCCACCAATTTTTTTAGCAAAGCTGCCTCTTGCTTGATGTCCCACTGGATTTGAGTTTTAAAAGAGAGATAAAAATAAACTTCTTTATGTCCTGTGAAAAGATCACTGAAAAAGTGATTTAAGAGGAAGGAAAGCTAAACCATTTTCCCTAGCCATCCATATGTTTATCATATGCACATATGAGCAGAGAGGGACTTCTCGCCCTAGAGGAAGAACTAAATTACAGGAGAAATTCCCAGGGACTTGGGGAAAATTTGGAACTTCTGCTCTTTCTTTTCTAGAAGCATTATTCTCAGGAATCCCCAGATAGACACAAAAAGGGGTGGAAAAAAATGAATTATGTGCTGGAACAATAGCTGGGTTTTAAAAGGAGTTTATGTGTGTCTCAGCAGGACTTTGCATTGGATCATTCCTTGAGAACCTGCTGGGACTTCCAGCCTGGCACCAGGCAGTTCTGGGTATATGACTACATCCATGAACAAAGTTAAGCTTCGATCTAAACATCTAGGAAGATGCCCAGGACCCTCAGAAGAAGAGCTGAAGTAGCTAGCATGCCAGCCAGAAAGCTAAATGCAGCAAACATAAACCTCCTCATCATTTAGGGTTTCAAGAGGTAGTTTCATTCATATAGGGTAAAAAGCCATTACTTTCAGTTGAGGTGCCAGAGCCAAGGTTTCAAAAAAATGCTTGCTGCTGTCCTTCCTCATTGTTATAAAATGTGGTGGTTGGAGTGCTCACCTGAGAGATTAGAGATGTATATATGAAGCCGGATCATGATACAACAAGGAATTCAAGAAACAATGACGTAGGAAAAGTGGGCTGGTGACAGGGGCCTTCACTGGGGGGAGACAGTCTCAGGGTTTGCTTACCTTTCCTGACGCCAGTCCTGTATTTTATGCGAAACATTCATTGGGTAGGAGTCCTCAGAAAAGGCACTGGAAAAGGCATCTGCAGGTGTCCAGTCACAGAACTGGAGACCAGCTCCACCACAGAAGGCATGAAGACCTAGTGCAGCCTGCGGAACTCTGTGGCTTGGGTGGCTGCAAGCCTAAGAACTGGATGCTTGCAGATGAAACCCATAAAAACAATCCAAGTGCTTTTTCAAGCACTTAGGATTTACCTGGGGATCAGTAAAGCATCTTCCCTCATCTTTCTGATGTCCTGAGCTACTCTGAGTTTTAGGCTCAGGAGGGATATGTAGAGCTCCATGGATCCTACTCAGTTAGTAAGCTGCTTGACTCTTGGGTGCCAAGCGCTGTATTAACTTCACAAATCCCATCCTAAATCTGTTATGCATCTAGCCTTTAACCCCAAATTTAGGTGCTCAGTTAATTCCTTTGTCAGCAGCTGAAATGAAGTGTCTTGTCCTGTAATCTCTGGTGCGACGGCTGTTTGTATGGCACTGAGCAGCCACCAGCACCCCTTCCGTGTGCTGTGGCACCCCTGCACAGCCTGGGCACCCACCACTGGGTGGATCTGGGAGCTCTGTGCAGCTGTGAAGCTGTATCTGGTGACAATATCTTCACTGTTTTGCCAGTGCTAACGAGAGGGTATCTAAATGTTTCAGGAGATCTACAGCCGTAGGAATAAGGTGGCACACCAATCTGAAGCTGACAATGGTTCTCACAGGACAACTGTGTTTATCCAGTCCCTTGAAAAGTCTACCCAAATAATTTGAGAGCTAAAAATGAATGTTTCTGAGCACTTTCATAGCCGCAGAACAATTTTAGCATCTTGTTAATTGCATATTTTGCAGGAACATTTGCTTTTGGCTCAGGAAACGACCACAGAATGCAGTGTTTGTTATTGACGTTGTAGTCCTGTTGTCCTGGGTGTCTTACTTCGGAAGCGAGATGCTTCTCAAAACAGTTTTCAGTCAAATTCTGACCTTCCAACTACCTGGTGTCTTCATGACTGCCCGCACATAGGATGTCACAGGCTTTGGGCATTTGCTAGTTCAAGGCCTGAATTGACAAATCTAAGTGTGTAACAGTCAATTATTATCTTCATTTTACAGATGGAGATTTACTAAGTTCCTTGCCCAAGCTCACTATCCAAGTTTGCATGAGAGCAGAGAGCTGAACCCAGAGCTCCCCGGTTCAGTGTGACCACCACAGTCCTTTGGTTTTTATAAAAAATTTCAGTGCGTGGCAAAGTCAACACGTGCAGCACAACATTGCTTGATTTTGCTACGCTGGACTCAGTTTAGTACATTAACTCCTATGGTGGCTCTTCCTTTATTCAGGGGAAAAAGTGAGCTGAAAGCCTATGCTGCTTTTTTTAGCAAGGTTTTTTAGAACAGCAAGGGAGGGGGGGGCATTTTTTTTTTTTTTAAATCATATAGGTGAGACCCATCTGGCAAAGTTTGATGTACACACTTACCTTCTGTGTGTGATGGATGCCTTAAAACTAGTTAATACAAGCACAGCCCTGCTGAGCCTGGAACCTCAGTTGTAAAGGGTGACTTATAAGATTATGGCTTAAAGGTATATGGTTTCTTTGATCTTGTAAATTCTACATCAGGTTATGAAAGGAAACCTTTGACTTCAGGAATTCTGTTATTAAGGTATTCAAATTATTTCCTGTTTGTTGTTTTGGTGGGTTTTGTTTGGTTTTGTTTTTTTTTTCCTTTAATAATTATAAGAAAAGGATGTTCTGAGTGGGGATTGAAATAGATAGAAACCCTACTTACTGCTCCAAAGAACTGAAAGAGGCCAGGTTATTGTGCAGTCAGACCTACTCTGTGAGCTTGGCTTGACTGATTTAACTTGAAAACAATAATGCACACAAATAAGAACCTGAACTCCTTCCCCTAGGGTTTCCTGCCCTGATCTCCTGCTTGAAGAGACAATTCACATTTTTCATCTCCCTTAAAACAAATTAGGCCCACATGCCAGCATGACTTAGTGATTATGTAGTAATTACCTTGAATATTTATGCAGGACTTCAGTAGATAAGCTTAGGGTGAGTCATCAGAAGGATTTTATCCTCCTGTAAAGTTTAGTCCCTAACTCCTGCTTAAAAATGTCATTTGGTTGCTACTGAAATGGCTTCTGCTCGGCTTGAATTTCATTCATTACTCATCAATAATGCTACCTGCATTATTTTTCTTACTGCAAATGACAATTTTATGTGCCTTTCAATCAACGTTTGAATAACCCTTCTATTTGCATGGGTTAAGGCTGTATTTTTTTTGAGAGCCACAGACTTTATCTCGGTGAGTTTAAATGTGGATGTTAAATCATAGAAATAAGATTTGAATTAAAAGAAAGAATAAATCAGAGTTAAAAAGTAAGATGCTGGCTTTGCATCACCCTCCATTTTAAGGCAAACAGAATTTATCTATTTTGTTAACTTCAGTCTTTCTGACATAATTGCTCTTTGTTTATTTTGTTTTTTTTTTTTCTTAAAAAGATACAAGACCACATTTGTATCTTCTAAATCCATTTTTTGGTGTCTCTTCAAACGGGTAAGAATTTGTAAATGGTTTCAGATTACTTTGCTTTTTTTGCAATTAACAGTCGGTTTTTCTTATCCACCTCAGCTCTGTTCTGATATATCAACCAAAGGTTTGGGGTGACTTGCTTTCCTTGCTGACAATAAAAAGGAACCTTTTTTGGCTTGTGACCCCTCTTGTAACTCTGACGTGTGCAGAAAAGCTTATCTATCTCTGGTTTTGTGCAGTGAAAAAGTTCTGTTCCTTTGATATTTTTTTTTCCTCAGAGTATAACTGCTACCTACCTGTTAATCAAATGTGTATGTCTGTTTTGCAGGTCTCTAGTGCTGTCACAGTGTACTGCTAAATTACTGACGCTGCATTTCTTTTTTCCTAAACAAAGTCTTTTTTCAGTCAGGTTTTTGTGGCAGAGCTTGCACACAAAGCGTCTAGGACTAAGTGCCACGTGGCAAGTGCTTTCTCTTCTAGCTGTGCTGAGGAGAGCTCTGCTCTTGAACTCATGCCTGTAGCTGTTTAAGATGAGAAATGGGGATTTCACGTGCTTGATTGCAGCAGAAGCAGCCTAAAC
The DNA here is from genome assembly GCF_000690835.1 of Fulmarus glacialis. Lineage (NCBI taxonomy): Eukaryota > Metazoa > Chordata > Aves > Procellariiformes > Procellariidae > Fulmarus > Fulmarus glacialis. The sequence goes on from NW_009202094.1 coordinate 68,898, forward strand.
TGGCTCCTTCCAAAAGCTGAAGGCATGTGCTCCTGCTCTTGCCCTAGTGAGCTTGTCTGTGGCAAGTGTTCAAGGGAACTATCTTTGGCTAGTCCTTCTATTATATTTTTTGACTTGTCTACTCTGTTTTTTTTCTCAATTTCCTTCATTTTTTCACATCTGTTTTTCTCTTTTCCGCACTTGCTTTCTGTGCCCTTACATTCCTTTAACCTCTCTTATTTTCTCTATTTTCCTTTTCCCTTTCAGCTATAGTCTCTCTCCCTTTCTCTCCTCGCTCTCTTTCTTTCCTTCCCATTGTTCCTTGCCGTCCCCCAAACCTGTCTTGTTCTGGTTTTCGTACCCCCACACCTACTCCCTCCAGCCTGCTCTGCTGCTGTAGTTGGCAGTCAATTTCTGTCAGGCAGCCCAGCCAAAATTGCAGGTAAAGATGGACTTTTAATTTTTTTTTTTTAAATTTTTTTAAACCAACTGGACTAGTAATAATTGCAGTTTGTCGCACATTCTCAGTGGGAAATATTTTGTGAGTAAATCTCGGTCAATCATAATCTGGCACTGGAATAAGCACCTTGTTTAGTCTAGGGGCACTAAATAAATTGGCCTTACATCTTTGCTTTCAAGCTGTATTTGAGCCCTGTTGTGTAATTTCCATTTGCATGCCAGAGGGATTGCGTAGGGGTGCTACTCAGATCAAAGTTGCATTCATCTGGGCTTGGGTGTATTAGCTGTAATTAGTAATGTAATTTTAGGAGACAATGCCACATTTGTAGGATGAACTGAAACTACAGCAGCACTTCAACAGAAAAGCAATGTTGATGCGGTCTGTTCCTCTCCCAGTAGCAGAGACTAATTGCAGGGGGAGGTATTTATGTTATACACACAAAACCCCCTGACATATTTCCAAACTAGCATGAAATACTAACTGAAACTGAGGTATTTTAGTACTGTGGCTCTCACCAGGCAGAAAGAAAGCACTGCAAGGAGAGGTTATTTGCTTTGTTTGCTGCTTGAGGAAAGGAGAGGTAAGTGGCCACCAGTCAGAGGGAAAGGCCAGAGGGTTTGAGGTAGTATTTCAGGTTCCTGTCTGTCTTCTCATTAATTTGTTGCTGCTCTTCCCCTTCCAAGGACAGTCCTGCTTGGATGTTTCTTTTGGTCCTGAGACAAAAAGAATGCCAAGCCAGCAACCCTTGATTTCACCTGTCCCTTTTTTAAACAAAATTTAAGTGTTACACATTTTGGTAGGCAATTTTTTTGCCCTACTATCTCATCTTGGTCCTGCCTCCATCCACTTTCCTCCTTTTCCTGCTCTGACCCAGTGTCCAGCAGGGAAGATGGCAACAGATGCTGAGGAAACGGCAGTCCCAAGGATTACAGCCTTTGCAAAGTATGGCCATGTGTGAAGCAGGTCATTAATGACAGGTGAGATTATGACTGTTGCAGAGCATGGCAAATCATGGTCAAATTGTGCCTTAAACTTACAATGCTGTTTATAAATGCAAAGGTATCCAATAAAGGATGTCTTTTGGACATGCACATCCGAGGCGCTAAACTGTTTCAAATTCTAGATGTCTTCAGGTACGGATATGGAAAAAAAGTTTTGGTTTGAGCACTATGGGTCATGCTTGTGCATCCCAAGAACTGAACTGAACTGTGATGTATCTTTGAAAAACAAAACAGGTCTGAGGGAATCGCTCCTGTCCGACTTGTCTGACATGGATAGTTTCATCTGTTGTCTAAAACCCATCTCCACATGATGTGCGGAACTAGCACATAGACAGTAGGTACGGTGCATAGCTGTCTGTGATCTTATTACAGATCCCAGACATACCTGTCTGTGTCCCTTCATTAAGGGCCATTACAGAACCGTAGGGTAATTCAGGTTGGGAGGCACCTCAGGAGATCACCCGGTCCAACCCCTGCTCAGAGCAGGGCCAGCTGGGAGCTGCATCAGGCTGCACAGGGCTGTGTCTGGGCAAGTGTGAACACCCCCAAGGATGGAGACTCCATACTTCCCTAAACATCTGGTCCAGTGTCTGACCGTCACCACGGTAAATCCCTTTTTTCCCCTTTTATTGAATTGGAATATCCTTTGTTGCAGCTTATGATGTCTGCTGCTTCCTCTTGAGTTACTGTGCACCTCCTGGAAGAGTCTGGCTCCATCTTCCCTACACCTTCCCTTTAGGTGCACCCATTGTAACGGCAGCAAAGAAGGAAGAACAAAAGCAAGGAAAGGAAAATGCTGTGTGTTGCTTAAATCTGGTAATGGGACACACTGTTAAAGCAGGGGCAGTACCAATGATTGTGAAAAGCCCTACAGAGGGGTCCAGATCACCCTGGATGGCTCCTGTTCTTGTAGAAGACCAGCATGAAAAGGCAGTGGAAACGCCCAGTTTAAAGAGATGTAATTGGGATTAGATAGGAAGAGGGAAGGGGAAGTTGCACTGGTTTAATGCGCAAACTAGTTTTTAAAATGGGTATATTTAGTTAGTGCAAATGTACTTGTGGACTGGGTTTTTGCTCTCTCTTGAATGCACTAAACATAACATAAAGATAAAAATATATTGGACTGATGTTCTTCCCTGAATCTGGAATAAAGTATGGAAAAAAGAAAAGGAACTAAGAAAAATTATTGGTATTAAAAACCAGCTTCCCTAAGTAGAAAAAGTTACAATTTATTACCTTTTGTACACAGATGCATTACTGTACCAATATGAAACTAATTTAATTACAGTAATGTTTTAATAGACTTATTGTTTGGGAATTTATATTTCCAGTTGTAGGTTTTCAATTCAGAAGTCTGACACTTGGCTTTTTAAAAATGTATTGTATCTCATGATTGTCGCTTAGTAAGGTTTACTACTCAATTATAAACATTTTCCTTCTGCAAAGGCTCACTGGTGGTAGAGGTATTTATGTAAGCCAGGCAATTTGGAACTTGCTCAGGGTCTGCAGTAAAATGCTCAGCCAAATGGTTTTGATAGTAAAAGGAACCTTTCTTTCTTTTTTTTTTTTTAATTTTTAAATGGGTAGATCTCAATGGTGGCTGAGAAATCTTTGTTGTTCCCTTCTCTCCCATCAGCAACACTCATATCCAGGCTGAATAAATCCTTCAACGGCATTCTTTGCTCATGGCCGTTTGATGTGGTTCCAGCAGCTTCAAACACAGGAGGCATCCAAACTGCTGGAAGTCAAAAAGGCTGAAACTCCACCGTCGCGGGAGCCCCGAATGGCGGTGGGGCGGCCTGGCAGTGCCTCGCAGGACCAAAGATGCACACACACCAAGTCCTTCTGCTCTCCTGCTCTGCAACATGGTGGCACTTGGAGCGTCTTTCCTAGAGGTCTGGACTGCTGGGAGTCCAGCAGGGTGGTGGCAGGGTGCTGTGGACAGTGCTGCCGAGGGACTGACCGTCTGTCCATCGGAGGGTAGCTGCTGGAAGGAACGACAGCAGTATGCGTGCCCTGGCTCTGTTGAAATGAGCAGTAGTGTTGAAACCAAAGCCTCTGCTTACTGTGCCACACTAAACGGTCCAGCTGCAAGAAGAAGGTAGAGAGGGTGAAGGCGGAGACTCGGGGCCCCTGGAGCAGGGTCACATTGGCACTATTGTGCTCTTGAGACTCTTACCTCAGGTGGTGTCTTGGGGACATATGGTTTTTGTCAGTTTTGTTGTAGTTTGGAAGTTGATTCCTAATGTCACTAAACCCAGAGGTTTGGTACCCCAGTGACTGTGAACAGGCTGTGTCTACCCGGAAGCTGTGGCTGAGAAATGGATGGGTGGCTGGAGAAGGCAAGGCCAGCAGAGGAGATGGGCAGCCTGATGGCCATGAGCACCTTTCCTGGACAGAAGATGGTACCTCCGTGCAGCGCTGGCCATTTGCAAGTGCGGTATCTCCTCCTGCGGCAGAAGGTGCTGGGGAGTCCAGCTTGGCGGGCAAGCGGGCAGCCAGATGCTCCAGCATCAACGCCATCGCCTCTTTCCAAGCCCTAGGCTGGCTACAGCACACCAATGTTCCCACAAACCAAGGCTTTCTCTCTGATGGCTGTGCAAGTGAAAAGCTGGGCTGAATTTGGGTGCAAAGCTATTAGTGATTGTAACAAATAATTGGCAGTTCAGTGCCAGGGTAAATCCGTAAGTGTCTGTTGTCCCTCCTGCCAGCAGCGGCACCTGCTCACAGCTCCCAGGATGGCCCCAGCAGGTCTCCCTTTAACAGCTGTCATCTTCTGCCTGCCCAGACCTAGCTTTCCTTCAGCCTTTGGCTTTCTCCTTGGCTTGGTCCCCTTTGACTTCAGAATATGGCTTACATTTTTGGGTTTATACGAAGCCAAACTGACTGGATGCTGGATGAGGATACTTTCTGAATAGAGTGACTCAGGAGTTTTCGAGGAAATGGCTCTTGTAGAAAATACTGATTCATCAAAACCAACTTTTTTTCCTCGTAAGAATGTATTTTTTGTTTAAATAAAACTGTCAAAAGGAAGCATTTCTTGAAACCCAGAAGAAAAAAAAGCAGACCCTCCCCAAGATGCGGAGAATTCAAATCTGAGTGTGAAAACTGTCATTAGTTTTTTGCAGTTCATCCCGTATTGTCTTTCTTCATCCTTTGTTCCTGCACGGTGGGAGCAGGGGAAGTGTGCGAGGTTTGCTACTGCAAAAAAAGTGGTGTGGACAGACTTTGTCTTCCCCAGCTAACATTCTGTCACCTTTCAAGAGAATAAAATTCATTTTAACAACAAAAATCCCAAGTAAGAAACCTCAAATAATTTAGAGGAAACCACCACAGAGGTATACAATATCCAGTTGAAGACCTTGCTGAAAACTGAACAGATTATGCTTGTTATATGTGGTTAAACTGGGCCATTAATGTTGAAACTGTTCAAAACACAAAATAAATTCTGATTTTCTTCTGTCAGAGTTTGTGGTTCAGTGTTCACACATTCTAGGCTCCAATTAAATGATTTACTGTACAATTTAATGCCTTTCAGCTGTCACTTGCACAAAAAGATCCCTTGAAAGATCTGCCAGCAAATGAAGGCATCACTTGTCCAGGGTGGAGTTTGGCCAGGACTGGAAAACCCAACGTGCCAAGATATGCAGGAGCAATCACGTCACCCACTGTCACCCACACTTGGTACCCAGGAAAGTGAAGGCCACACGGCTGTAACTGTATCTGCAAAACCACTTCATTTAAAATATACCGAGACATTCATTCTGCTGTGGGGCTTTTGTGAGTAACTGCCTCTACAAAGGCTCGTATCGCAGGCTTGCTGCTATTCTTTGTCTGTCTTTCACAATTTCCTGATCTTTAAATGGTGTGAACTTTTGAAGTTTTTCTCAAAACTCTTTGAAAATAGCTTTTTAAAATCCCAATTCTCACATAGCAACAGGGTGAAGAGAAACAGTTGCCATGGGACAGTGAAAAATGTACTTCAGGAGCAAGGAAGGAAATAAAAAAGCCACAGCTCTTCGGAAATTATACGTTTTAGGGTTTGACCTGGCCTTGAGTCCTTTGCTTTGTCACTAGCTGAAGTTGTAACGTGCCTGTTGTGGACCAAATATCAGTGTATGAACAATACCTAGCTGTGGCTTCAGTCACTAATAAGCTTCATCCACCTCTGGAGTGAAACAATAGAGAGGCACTCACTGTAGAAAGAACCAGAACCTTGTCTGATCATTTCTACATCAAGCCTGTAACTCCATTTTTAACTAACAGCGTATCTTTCAGAAGGCCCTGCTTTTAAGACTTGGGTGATGAAGAATCTGCAACAGTCCCAGGTGAAACCCAACGGTTACTTAATTCACTGCTAAAAACCTGTACTCTGGATGCAGTCTGAAATTTATTAAGATTCAATCTTTCAGCCCCAGCGGGTATTTCTGTAAAAGGGAGTTGGTCCTGCGAGTAGCTGAAGACTGTGCCTGAGATACCTTTTCAAGATTTCCTCCCTTCCGCTGATCTGATGGAGAGCCGATTGAGTTCACTTATCCAGCAGAAAACTACTTTTTTCTGGTGAGGATGGTGCATGGGGTGAAGAAAAGACCTCTCTTCTAGCGGCAGGGAGCAATTCGGGCCGCTCAGCCAGTCCTCTTGAATCGTGTTCAAAGTCTCTTACTCTTCGACACACTTTTCCACTATTCTGAATAGCTCTTGCTGCTTTCTTCTCAATTCTCGTAAATTTTCCAAGATCCCTTTTGAAACATGGATACTGGAAGCAGACTTCTTTTTTTCTGGAACTAGTGCTACACCTCTTTAATAACAACATCTGGTTAAGATCTTTAATTCTGTCTGTCATAAAAAGTTACATCAACATCACTGCAAGGTCCTCTCTTGCCCTTTCATGTGAGCGATGATTCAGTACTGTCTGAAAGGGAAGAGAGCCACTGTCAGCTCCTCATTGCTGCTCCCCCCTGTCCTTTGACAGGTAACTCAGCTGGGAGAGCTCTGTTTAACCGGGAAAAGCGGGCAGGATGAAACAGCTCAAGATGCCCCTGAGTCTGGGACAATCTCCAGGGTTTGGCTAACACAGCTGACCCAGAATGGCCTGAAAGTCAAACAAACCTTCATGCATTCAGCAGAAGTTACTTCGAGGCTCCAGATACAGTCCCATAAAGAGCCAAATTAAGTTTGTGCCATGCAGCTGTGTTTTCAGATCCAAAGCAGTGAGGCGGCAGCTTTATAGCTGCACTTCAGCTTCACAGCAAAATTATTTGCCTCTAATAACAACTTCAGAGATATGAAATAATACTGTTGTTTCACTGTCTGTTTATAAGAGGAGGAAGCCTGAGTGGAGTGTTACACAATGGATAGGAAGGTGGCATTAATAACGGATGAGGTTATAATTACTGTAAATCGCTTGCAGGGTTTTTAAAAGATTCTCCCCCCCCTGCCCCTTCTTTTCAAAGGGACATTCATTGGCTTGTCTTTTAGGGACCTTACTTGTGCTGGGTACGATGGACAAAGCATACCTCCCAATTAGCCAGTCTTTTCCTTGTAATTATTCCCTCTCTATTTTCTGGGATGTTGAAGGGGACACATACAAAAGGAATGGGTTTTGCTAGGAAGGGAAGCAGAGTTAAAAAGAAATGTGGGATTTTGCATTTCTCTTTCCATCAAGATGTGTTCAGCAGAACTTTTTCTTTTAGCCTAAACTCTTGCAGAACAACCTTTGCAATGGATATGAGAGTACTGCAGCGTAGTCAGAGCTGTTGCATGAGGACATGTCAAATCCACTTACAAAGTGAGCAGGAATCTAAATATTTAACTACCCTCATGGCTCTTTTCAGGTACTTTCTGTACTTAACAGCTCACCCTTTTTACTTAGGTGTTTGAGTTACTCATTTGCTTCAGAGAAGACTGCTCTCTCAAGCGGAACAGATTCGTCTGAGTGATCAAAACCTATTTCAGTCAAAATACTAACCAACAAACTATTTTCTTATTGTCCTCTAGATCCCCAAGGAAACGTCACATCCAAGGCATTCTGCTGGCCACATGGTTGCTGCTCCTCTTGCTTGTGGGTGGTCCGCAAGGTGTTCAGAAACATTGTAGTACTATTGTACAGCCAGGGACAAGTGTGGAGTTGAACACGGTGTTACTGCAGTATTGAATGGCTCCTCCAAATAGGCCAGAAGTGGGGAATTCTGAACAAATGCAATTCTTGTGGATTTTCAATTTACTTGGGGTCTATTTGACTTTTTGTTTGTTTGTTTATTTGAAGTTACTGAGTTTTAACTCAACCCAAAAAAGGGAGTAGTAGTAGAGGGGAAAAATCTAAATCAAGTATTTGATGAAAGGCTGAGAGCGTTGGGGCTGTTCAGCCTGGAGAAGTGAAGGCTCCAAGGAGACCTTATTGCAGCCTTTCAAATATATAAAGGGGTCTTACAAGAAAGACAGAGAGAAACTTTTTACCAGGGCATGCAGTGACAGGACAAGGGGCAATGGTTTTAAACTGAAAGAGGGTAGGTTTAGATTGGACATAAAAAAGAAATTTGTTACAATGAGGGTGGTGAGACACTGGAACAGGTTGACCAGAGTGGTTGTGGATACCCCATCACTGGAAGTGTTCAAGGCCAGGTTGCACGGGGCTTTGAGCAACCTGGTCTAGTGAAAGATGTCCCTGCCCATGGCAGGGGGGTTGGGCTAGATGATCTTTAAAGGTCCCTTCCAACCCAAACCATTCTGTGATTCTGTATTACTAAATCACACATTGTAAAGAGTTTCAGGAGCAGCTGCAGAGACCCACAGGGCTTATGGCGATCCCAGTTTCAACTCCCTGATGGCAACAAAGATGTATTTGCTTCTAGAGGGTCAGTGCACCCACCTCACCTGGGATTGCTGCCCTCACCCCAACAGCGACTGGCGAGGCTCCTCTGGGTTGGGGAAGTTCCTACTCCCACTGATCTCAAAAGTATACAGAAATGAAAAAAAACATCAAACCCACCTCTCCCTGGAAAACCCTCACACTTCATTGTTAAATGGATAGGTGTAACTTGTGACATCTGAAACACTCAGGAGCTCTGGTAATTTTGGGGGCGGGAGAAAGTGTCAAACTAGGTGAGCATTTCAGCTGCATTTCAAATGCAGTTGATTCCTTCTAAGAATAATCCTTGAAGGTGGAATTATTGCTACTGAATCACTGTCTTACACGTGATAAATAAAGTGAAGCAATACAGTCAATACCGAGTTTCTGGTTCAGAAAATACCTTCTTTATTGTGGCTGTAACTGTAAAAGGGGAGAGATCTTTACTCCTTTACATAATAAAGTGGTTTGAATTGTGCTGAGCATTCACTTAACTTTTTTAATAGTGGTACCATCTGGGAGATGTATAGGTGGAGCAGTCATTCTCCAGATAGACCACGGGAGGAGTTGTACCCACAGCAACCAATCTCTTGTTGAAGGGTGGAATTGTGCATGCTGCAAATAACCGAGACTTTAATTGAGCACTCTGACTTTCAGCTGGATTAGCCTAATTTGAAGCAAGCCAGAGTCCAGCACACAAGGAATTCACATAGTAGCCAAGTTTGTCCAATAAAGTCTGGTAATCAGTAGTATGAGGACTGGGGAAAACGCCAGGCCAGGGTGATGGCGAGCTGCGTTTGGGCAAGGCTCCTGTGAGCTAGGTGTGATGGATAACACAGAAGATGCTGAAACGTGATGCACGAGGTATAAACAGTGTGGGGTGGCCTTTCCAAATACTGCCTGCTGGAGAATTAATGGAGCCCTGCCAGTCCCTGCCTATGTGAAGCTCGCCGGGGTCGCTGGGCAGGCAGGAAGCAGCACAACTGGCAGGCGCTGATTAAGGGATGTGTATCGGCACGTGACCGGCTTAGAAACAGTGCACCAAGCACCTCGTATGTGATGTGCAAGTTTTGGACTTTTATTGGAACTGCTGGTAGGAAGAGCTGGCAAGTGTAACGGAATGGAAACTAGGAAATACGAAGTGAAGGGAAGAAACTGGGGGTGCTATTGTGGATGGTAAGTCAGCAAAAATGAACAATTCGGCACTCAGCAATGTCCTTAATTTTTTTCTAGACCCTTATCAGTTTTATGAGATGATTCTTATGAAACTGATGAGGAATACGGGAGGAGATAAAGAATATGTTTCTGTTTGTCCTAGGGTGGTGATGAACATGCCAGGAAAGCAGAGAGAGGAGTGTGGGCAGCACACTGGGAAGTCCAGGGAGGCTGCACGCAGAAGACCATGGAAAGGCCTGAAGAGCTGTACTGTCACTGCGTGCAAGGGCAGAGGCTGGCAGCCTTCAGGGACACAGGGGTCCTCATACAGTAGGGACACCAGTGGGGCAAATACCTGCCTGCTGGGGGGAGCTACATAGGATTTACAGAGCCAGCTGGCTGTGGCTGCTCTGAGTGTTTGACTTTACAACGCAAATTAGGTTCTTTCAGTGCAAGGTTTCACACACAATGGAAATGAGGATGTGCATAAATGCGTTCTACAGTTGTAATCCAGGGCACAGGATGGGCAGGATGATTAAACATGGGTAAAAGCACCTTTCTTGCAAGCCAAAGGTGCCATTCCAAAAGTGGGGCTTCTGCATGTGTAGAGTGGACATGGCTAGAAGGAGCCTGGGGAAGATGGTGCCTGGTTGCAGTGACTCTGGATCTGTATCTTTAATCCTGCAGATGCAATGGGTGGGGTGTATTAAAAAACACTCGCTCAAGGACTGTGCTGCAGATGCTGCACAGTTTGCTTCTGGAAGCGCAGGCTGATAGGATGCCACGCTGGGCAGAGCAGGAGGAGTCAAAGATGGGCGTGTGACTCAAATCAAACACGTTTTTTGCAAAACCCAGTGGTACAAGAAACATTAACCTGCATTTTGGTTTTGCAACTATTTAGCTCTTCAGTACAAGCAGTCAGTGCACTACTCCCTCAACACATTCATTACGTGCAGGATCTGCATAAGCAGGGACCCAGAAGGAAGGTATCCAAAACCCCCTTGTTGTGCTGAGTGGGTTTACGAGGTGGTGTACTCATTGGAGCTGCTGTTTGTATGACACACTGGTATCGTGTTCTGCTTTTCAGGCACGGTGGAGCGTGTTAAGCCAATAGGCAGCGTGAATGGTGTCACTGCAAGTTCAAGCCGACACCTCGTTCACCCAATAAAATCTACTTGGACTCCAAATATCCGAAACATGTTTTGGAAGCACTGCTAGTCTTGAACGCAGACCTTTTTCCTTCTCCTGGGACACTTAGGCTTTTGATTTAGACACCCTGACAAATATTTAAATGGTTCTAATGAAAAGCAAGCTTTTAAAGAGGTGTTTCTCTTTGGTTTCTTTTTTTGGGTACTGCAGGGCCCCATTCGCTGCTGGCTGTGGGCAGCCTCAGCTCCTCCTCTGCCCAGACTGTCCCCAGGTAGCACCAGCAAGGCCAGATACTGAAGCCAGCACCACGTTTCACAGCTTCTCTGTCATTTAGGGGAACATGTGCCCAAAAGCAGCTGGTCACCAAGTATGCTTAGCCCTTGAAGTTACCCCTCTAGACCGGGTGGGAGGAGAGAGGTCCCTTCTGCAAAGTATGTGCTTAAAGCATAGGCTGGCCTCTCTTCCTCCCCAGCCATGAGATCCTCCAAGGATACACCAGGGAAGAAAGTGTTAGAAAGGGCTTGTGCGGATGTCCCTCATAACCATCTGAACTGCTTATGAGCTGTGGCTTGGCCAGACAGGGGATGTGTGCTAAACCCTCTGAAAAATTCACATTTCCGTGGAAAGATCTGTGCAACAAGGCTGTTCCTGTCTTCTGATGGGCTATGTGGAAAGGGATTAAAATGCAATTTCTGTAACTAGTATAAATAATAGAATATGTTGTTCTAGACAAAAATATAGGGTGGGTTTGTTTCTAACTTTAAATCGTGATGGTTCATTTAAATTAAGTGCTAAACCCTCTGAAAAATTCACATTTCCGTGGAAAGATCTGTGCAACAAGGCTGTTCCTGTCTTCTGATGGGCTATGTGGAAAGGGATTAAAATGCAATTTCTGTAACTAGTATAAATAATAGAATATGTTGTTCTAGACAAAAATATAGGGTGGGTTTGTTTCTAACTTTAAATCGTGATGGTTCATTTAAATTAATATTGTCTGAATATTGCAAACTTTAGAAAGCCACAGAGGTAAGCAATAAATCTGCTCAGATCTGCATGCATGCATTTTCCAAACCCTGCCATTCTCCTAACCCATTTGTTCTGTGCCCAATTCAGCTTTGCATCATTTTTGAATGTCAGTGAACTTGCACAGCCGGGCTGGGCAGCTGCCTCCAGCCAGGCACCAAGCCGGAGCATGCAATTAGCCGTGCTCCAGCAGGAGCACGAATGACTGGCCTGTAACTCAGCAGCCACCCCGTCAGAGAGCTGCAAGAAAAAATAAACAACAACAACTGGGACTCATTTCACTTGACAATTTTTTTTAACTAGATGCTTTTTCATTTAAAGCATCATGTGAGCAAATCTTGCTGGCACAGTTCAGAGCTGGAGAGGATGTTGCTGGTCTAATCACGAACTTAAGGTTTGGGTATGGCCTGGCTAATCATAGCACCTCGTCACCTTACCGAACATGAAGTCATATTCACACTGCAAGACCTGTGGGATTTAGTAGGATTTAATCCCTGTCATGGATGAAAGCACTTTTGGCTGATGCAGTTTCTCTAGACTTGAGCTGAAATGACTGCAAGACCTAGAGCTGCTGTGAAGCTGTGGCTCTGTGCGATGCCTCGACAGCAGCCGCTGCAGTGCCGTGGGCAGGGCAGGCACCGGAGAAACCCTGGCGTAAGTTCAGGCCGTTTCAGGCAGCTCCCGCTCTGCTGCTGCCCGATCTTCCCTTAGTATCCGCAAGTAGGAATTTTTTCCATAGTAGGCAAACTCAGTAGAACAGGTGATGTAGAGGAGTGAGAGGGAGGGAAAGGTAACAAATCTGTCCAGCAGAAAAAAAGCTGCAGTGTTTGAACTAACAGCACTAGGTCTGGCCAGAGCTTTGAGCCTGGCTTTTGGAGTTTGAACCTTACAGGCAGCGAGTCATCTGGAACAGCTTTGAATTTTTTTCTTTATCTTTTTTTTACCTTAATATTCCTTGAAATGCAGCTGGAGCTGGAAGAAGACCAACTGGACCATGCATTCGCACCACATGGGGAAAGTGTGGCGGGTCCCGGCAGCCAGCGCTGCCTCCCGGTCAGAGACACCCCGTGAGCGTCACCCGATGTGCACGGCGGTGCCGGCCCCCTGCTACCCCAGCGGCACAGCCACAGAGCTTGCTTTGCAGATGGTAATGAAGTTATGCTGCTAAATCACGCACAGCACAAACAAGAAAAGGCCCAAATTCTCTCCAGCTCCCAAAGAGTCAAGTGAAGAGGCATTTAAAGTGATGTATTTGAAATCAGGCGGCATAGTGGGAGTTAAGGAGATACTAACCTAAACTGTAAATTACCAAAAAAAAAAAAGCATGTGCATCGGTTCACTAATAGCAGCGGTACAAAAAACAGTTTGCCTTTATGGTGCCTGTGTCTGCTTTCTGTGCCTTATGTATTTGTCCTTTGAACTCTTGTGTGCACCTGACCATAGCAGGATGCTAATATTAGATATCCAAATTATTGAGCACTATTAGAAGCACTTTATAAAGCTATAATTTTGTCAGTTGCTTAAATTGGGATTTTGGGTGTAGAGCTATAGTTCTTTTACCAGTTTTGATAATTTCATAGCTGCTGCTCACAAGCGCAACATTTGGCATCTCACTCTAGCTACAAATGTTGTTGAAAAGGCAGTTTCTGTCTGACCTACTGCAGTAGATTTGCATTTTGACTTTTCTTGTTATTTTTCTTAAACTGATTTTCGTCTATGGCACATACATTTGTTTTTCCCATATATACGCCCTGTCCATTGAGAGGGTGTGATAAATTCAGTAGTTTATTTGCTAATGGCAAAATTGCTTCCAACTTTCTGCTGGACTTTTTCTGAGGAATTAATGTCTTCTTTTAGCATTGTCAGATATCACAGACTTTGACTTAAAACTTCTGTGACATGGGGGGTCTGCCTCTACACAGGAAACTTTGTGCTCACACTGGCATTAAAGGCAAAGTGATGGGAAATTTGCGTGTAAAAAGTTGATGTTATTTAAGAACAAGAGTTGTGTTACAGTGTGTACTTTGAGGAATATTTTTTCCTTTCTGACCATATTCTACTCATGATTAATGATCTTTCCAAAAATCAGTGGTGAAACTCAGAACACAAAGCAGCAGCATTTAGTGTCTTTGGAACAAGCAGCAAAATAAATTACTCCATATAAAAGAATACACTTGTTATTTTTAAGGAAGCACTTTCTAAGAAGCAGAAGAAGTTCAGCCAAAATATCTGAGGAATTTTAAGTAAGACATTTCTGTGCTTTTTACTGTAGCGTGTGACCAATCGCTTAAGCCAATCTTTGGTACAGAAAGAGCAAAAAGCTAGCAAATGTGACATCCATGTTTATAAACGGCTCCTGGAGCATCCCTGGAGATATAGAGCACTTACACATTTAACCTCAGCCTGATATTAATCTCCTTCTTTCATCGCTTTTAAGGAAAAATCTCAAAAAATGTTTCTGGCCTCATCTGCCCCGCCCTGGGTTTTCATCACCCAAGTGTCTTCTCCTGTGCCTCAGGCTCCCTGTTTTCCATCCTCTTTCGATTTGAAGAGGGTGCTTTTAGGAGAGCCCTAAATCAGGGCAGAGGCTGAGCTCCTTTCCTGCCCCACAGCCCACTTTGCTGGCCCCGCTGAAAGGAAAAGCCCAGCTCACACCAGCAGTGGGTGTTTTGCGTTCTTGCCTGTAGATACAGCAGATTATCCTTTTTAAAGGAAAATTGGTTTCACCACAGTCAACAACAGCCTTGGTGTGGGTGAGAGATCCACAGGTTGCCAGGACATAGGAAAGAGTATGGGGGCTGCTGTGGGGACTGGGCTTTGCTCGTCAAAATCCCCCGCAGCACAGCGATGCAGCATGCACAGAGGCAAGCTGGCTGCAGGTCATACCCTGCCCCGCCTTGCCACCCGAGGGCCCCGGGCCCCAGGCTCGCCCCAGTCCCCTGTGAGGTCGGGGAGGTGCTGGGGGTCCCATGGGAGGTGTGAGACTGAGGGCTGGGGCACCACCACTTTGAAGCCCACCAGCCATAGCTGTTACACACGTCCATGCTAAGAAAGCTCCTTCTTCCGCCAACCTGAGCTGTTTTACTGCCGTCCTGGGGAAGGATATCAGGCAAGCAGCCAAGCCACCTTGTTTGGGCTGTTTCTTGTTATCACCCAGGGTGTAACAAGGGGCCGGTCTGGCCCTGCTCCTCCTTCCCCAGCCACATTTCTCCCTGCACCGGACCTGGAGGGCTGCAGCCATGTGTGGTGATGGAGGGGTTGGTCTCCTGTCGGCTCAGGCTTGCTGGGCAGCATCTACAGTCCCACCATAAAAACAGGTCCTTAGAGAGCTGTCCTCCCTCTCTCTGGCCTAAGCAAGTCGTCTTACTGGGCCTACGGGTCCATTGACTAAGTAAGAGCAGCAAGGTCAGGTTAATAAACTAGACTTTTTCCTTTGTAATGCAAAACCTCTCACTCATTAAGATTAATTTTATGCCCCAAATTATGTGGGTTTTTTTAATTTTTTTAATTTGTCTCCCAGATAATAAGGTTCCCAGAACTGCAGTATAGCAAGGGTCAGTAATCATTTGTTGAAGTAGGTATTGTTCTTCAGCGCAGACAGAAATCACTTTCATTGCTTCCTAGCCACAGAACATTGCAAACTGTGTGACCCTTGACTATCGCAAGAAGTAGCACCCAAACCTTATACAGACTGAACACAACACGACACGGGAGCACCACCCTTGAACAGGAAACATCGCCAGCGCTGGACTGTTACCTGCTTGAGGAGAAATCCTGGGTACCGGATCCGCCAGGGCAGGCCAGCTCGGCATGACGGGCTGGCAGTGAGGGAGGGAAAGGCAAATACAGGGACAGAAACACCTGCCCTTCAGTGCTACCCCCTCCTTTGCGAAGGCACAAGAAGTAGTTGCTTGCCCCTCACTACAAGAAGGACACTGAGGTGCTGGAGCGTGTCCAGAGAAGGGCAACGAAGCTGGTGAAGGGTCTAGAGAACAAGTCTTATGAGGAGCGGCTGAGGGAACTGAGGCTGTTTAGCCTGGAGAAGAGGAGGCTGAGGGGAGACCTCATCGCGCTCTACAACTACCTGAAAGGAGGTTGTAGCGAGGTGGGGGTCGGTCTCTTCTCCCAAGTAACAAGCGATAGGACGAGAGGAAATGGCCTCAAGTTGCTCCAAGGGAGGTTTAGACTGGACATTAGGAAAAACTTCTTTACTGAAAGAGTGGTCAGGCCTTGGAACAGGCTGCCCAGGGAAGTGGTAGAGTCACCATCCCTGGAGGTATTTAAAAGACGTGTAGATGAGGCGCTTAGGGAGCCTGGTTTGGTGGGCATGGTGGTGTTGGGTTAATGGTTGGACTTGATGATCTTAGAGGTCTTTTCCAACCTTAATGATTCTATGATTCTATGATTCTGAAACATTTTTAAGAGCTGTGGGGCTAAAAGCAAAGACAGGGAAACTGAGCCCACAGTGCCACTGTTTTATGAGGGTGCTCTAGAAAAACCATCGTCCCAACCCAGCACTGATGAGACCGCAACAGGCCACATAGAGCAGTACTCAAAAAACTAAAGCAGCATCTTTATTTTATACATAATTGTCAGTATAAAAAGTTTATTACATAAGAGCTGTTTTGTTTACAATATATTATATTGCTTCAAGCTGATGCAGAAAGTTCACACATCATAGTTCTACTTTGTTTACAATATATTATGTTGGTTAAATGGCACCATTGCCGTGTATTTTTAATACACAGTACTTTGCAAAACTGTAAGGCCAAAAATAACATTGAATTGAGTTATTCAGTTTTTAAATTAGGCAACATTTATTTATTTTTCTTAGGGGAAAGTCTAAATACACAATAGCAAAAATGTAAAATGCACCTTTTCTTTGTCTTAGGCAAATTAAATCTGTAGTCATTGAAATGATTCAGGTTAGCATCTACGAGGTTTTCTGCTTGAATATTGTTACTTAATTTTTGGAAAATATTTGCAGCTATATAATCAAAAAAGGAAGTTTAAACGTAACTGAAGTATAGTACAAAACACCATCCAAAGCACTGAAAGAAGCAGCCTATATAATCATGCTATAGAAGTATTTATAAAACTTAAAAGGAATAGTAAATATCAGCTCAGTGGTTTATAATGAAGCTAATAAAATTCCAGCCGGTAATCTTAACTGTAATGAACAGCGTTTTAACGTTCAATCCATGAGAGGTTAATGAAGGCTATGAACTTTGTGTAACACAAACCATTTCAGATGTTGGAGTTCACCAGATATAATTGGATTCGGGTGGAACATGCCTCTCCTCGGCCCTTTTCGGCGAAGGCGTGTGCTGCCTGTGCTTACTGCCTGCTGGCCTCAGGGCGCTCAGACCGCTGGCTCCGTACCCTGGAAAATTATCCAGTTCAAGAGAAAAGAAACCACAGAAGCGGGTTCGCAATCCACAGCTAATATTTCAAGTGGAAACCGTCCCCCCCGTTTGAACAAAGGGGTTTGCTATGCCTTACACAAGCGCTCGCCCCTCTCTGTGCCTCCCAGGATGGACGAGGTGCTGCCAGATGGAAGGATGCTCTCGCCTCGCCAGGGAGCCCAGGGGACCATCAGCATACCCAGGCTGTCACTCAGCCTTGGGCTCACACATGCACAGCCCACACCGGGTGGGTGAGAGTCATGCCGATCTGCCAGCAACGGGCTCTAAAGAGGGGTGTAAGCCGGGGAGAATCTGCGCCAGCTACCTGAGCTTGGCTTTGGTTTATGGCTGAATGCAAAGAGAAAGAACAGCAGCGACAATAAACACCTAGGGGGAAAAAAAAGCAGTCTGAAACAGGCTTAGCAGAGCTGCTTTGTTGTGGAAAATGAAAACGAACAATAAAAATGGAATTCAAAGTATTATGTTGTAATCATTTATAGTTTCATTTACCCATCTCATTACTTAAAGCTCATGGAAATGATGTTGAAAAACTGAGTCCCAGGTTCAATTTTTTTTAACCACTTCTTTTTAAGAAAACAGCTTTGCCAAGGAGCTATTGTTTTCATGGAATGTGAAGCAAGTCTCTCAAATTAACTATAAATCTCTTCTCAAGATCAGGAGATGCTTGGGTTTAGCTGAAAAGAGTGAATTGCAGTGCATGCAGACTCATATGTGCAATTTAAGCCCTATATGGGCCCTTAAAATGGGGGTGAATTTTATCGAAATGGCCTATTCTCAGTTTCTTTGCTGAATACAAAGAGAGTTTTGCAATGCTAAACACAGCAGGACTGTATCCAAACTCCAAGTAATTATGGATGGAAAACCATGGAGCTGACAATAATGTGTGACTATTGACTCCTCATAACATGGTAGTTATGAGTTTTGGTTTTGTTGCACAGGCAATTACTTCTTTGGGGATGGTCATCCATAGTACATTTTTTTTTTCACTTGCTATCTGAGTTCTACATAAGAAGAGTATTACAAGAACAGAAGGGTCATATTGAACTTATGAAGTTCATATTGATTTCCACTTTCTCTAACCATAACTTATACTAATGGTATTTCTCCTTCAGGGAATGACATAAATACTTAAACACAGGTCCACTAGCTAACAGCAGAAAAGCAGACTCCCCAAACCTAATTTTCACAGCATAATCCATTTTAGTTAGATAATACTCATTTTTTAATGAAACAACTATATTTACTCTGATACATTTTAATGCGATACAAATCACACGCATCAACAGCATTTAATAAAAATGAACATTCAGTTGATGCTGCAGTGTAAGATTCATACTTCTTATGGCTAATTGGTAGGTTTTATAGCTGAAAATTTTTTCAACTTTTTTATCATTGCCACTTAAAACATGAAATGTGAATTATTAGCTAACGGTATTTAAGCTAAACATTAATACCTCACAGGAGAATGTACGGAATGTCTCTTGAAGTTCTACTGTCACAGCACTATTGCACATGAAATATAAAATTAAATCTGAGTTGTTACTGGATATATCCAATTGTATTTCAAATAATTTTATAGTGCTATTTTAAATCCAGTGAAATGATCAGTTGCCTCACTGATAATTGGGTCAATAAGCACAACAGAAATTCATTTTAAGGACTTTAACTTTGCTTTGGGACAATATCTTTTGTGGTCTGTGTAGCATGGGTGGGGAAGAGGAGGACAAAACTTGAAAGTCGGTAAGCATAGGTCTTGATAACTTTTCAAGTTTCCACCAAAGTTTCTAAAGGACATTTCATTTTTTCTAAGTCTTAATCCGCTTTAAAACCTGACAGAGTTTTATTTCTAAAAATGCCTACCCAACATTTTAAAGCCAGCTGACATTACCAAGGAGTACTGAAGGACTTCAGATCCCTTCCATACCATGGGTGGAAGACACATGAGGTCATCTAGAAATCTGATTGATACCACATTCTGGAATTTCTAATACAAGGGTGATCTTGGTAAAACACTTCTAAACGATTCTAAGTTTTTTTTAAGTAGTTAAAATTATGGAGTATTGAAAATCTCCATTTTACTGTTTGGATTAAAGATTAGAAAAAATGAAGTGCGGTGTCATTAATGAGGCTAGAAAGGCTCTTGAAGCAGTCATTTCTGTATGGCATCAGATATGTAAGAGCCTTTACATGGGCTCTTGGGTTTTGTTTCTCACTTACTTTTATTGCAGTGTCTCCCGTGCCAGCCTTCTTTGCACTGGCACTTGTTGGGCTCAGCACAGGTGCCGTACGGGCCACAGCCGGGTTCGCAGACAGCTGTAAGAAAGCGAGCGCATACGCCTGACCTCTTGACATTTCATCCAGAGACAGAGTTGCATATTTGCTTTCCCTGCTGTTGTTCCTCACGATGGGTTGGTCCTGGCACAGGCTGGGGCTCTCACAGTAAATCAGTGACTTTGCACTGAGTGTGTGCAGAGCCCCGAAACATTTCACCCCCCATTTCCCTGCAAGGTCTGGCTCAGTCTCTGGCAGAGAGAAGCAGATGGAACAGCAGAGCTGAGCGTACACCAGAACCAGCAGGAGAGGAGGGTAGCCCCCAGCATCCCTCTCACAAAGTGCTCCCGTTAGATTTTGATGTTGCAATGTATTGTCGTTCTATTAAGCATTTCTCTATTACTAAACTGCTGTTACTAAATTGACACATTGCTGTTTTACAGAAACTCAGAGTACAGAAGAAACTGTGGGGAGGCTTTTGTAAAAAATGTTTCTGGTTTCATAATTCCCTTAAGTCTGGTGTACACTGTATGTCCAGGAAGTAAATTAACCTGAAACACTTTGACAACAAACAATTAGTGCTGACATTGTGTAAAAAGATACTGTACAGCCAGCTTGATGCTCCTACAACAAGGATTGATGGAGTGGCTTTGGTACTTACGCTTTGAACACAGGTCTCCCTGGTAGCCTTTGGAGCATTTGCATTTATTCTTACCAGTACATTTGCCTCCATTTCGACAGGGCTGATGGCATTTACCTAGAAATCAAAAGCACAAAACCAATGATCTTAGTCCCCGGCACCTGCTAGAGACAAGTGTCTAAGAAGCCTGCCTTGACCCGAAAAATTCATCGGGAGCTGGCGTAGGAATGTGCACTGTGGATCTGTCAGGAAGACTCTGTTGCAAGTCTGTGCTTCCAATTTATACGCATTCTTCTGCATATATCTTTGAAAATATGACAATAATTTGTCATGTCCAAAGCCCGTGTGTCCATGCAGCTTTTGCCCAGACCTGTGCCACTTGGACTCCGCAGAGTCCCCCACACGACCGGTCAGTATTGCCTCCTGCTCCCCTCACCCTTGGTGGGGGAGGCAGCAGTGTCCAGACTTCGTGTCTGCAAAGAGTGGGATCCATACCCAGGGGGGCACAAGCAGAAGAAAATCTGGTGGCGTCCAAGAGAGATTTTAAGCACTAGGAAGCTCAGGAACTGACAGGTATGGCCGCTACTTGCAGACAGTAAACAGACTGGCTTGGCCTGTCAGCTTGCGGCTGTGGAGCACCACGATGCTGTGGATGGTGCAATGAGGACTGTTCCAGACCACAGCTCAGAAACTAAAGGCGCATTAAAAAAGCCATGCCCTTCTTTCCTGTTTGCAAAGAACAGAGCATCTTTGGTAACAGTAATTAGAACTGGCAGACATTTTTCAAGGCTTTTGGTCCGGAAATTACTTTCCCTCACATTCACACTTTGCCAGAGGAAGCGGCTGGGTCTGACGGCGCTGTTTGGCCCTGGCTCTCCTGGGCGGGAGGAGGTCCACGCTGGTGGAGGAGATCCACACTCAAGTTCCTGCTGGGCCTGACTCACACCACGGGCCTTCCTCAAACTTAACATCAAGTCTCCCATCACCAGACTGTCAATCCCGTGTTAGAATTTTGTCTGCATTATTGAACTAATTAAATCTTCACTCGTCTCTAGGAAGGGTGAGCACAGCGGCCACAAGCTAGGCCACCCCCAGGCCGAGGGAGGCTCACCGCCACGTCCCTGGGCACTCTCGGGCCATCAGGAGCTACACACTTGCCTCCCTGGTGGCCGTATGTACCAGTGCAGCTTTTCTCACTGTCGTACAAAACCTTTTTTCAACTTTTCTAATCCCAGAACATTTTCTGGATTCTTCAGAAAAGAGAAAAAAAAGCCCTTCCTAGATTTAGCACTAATATTTACCTGAATCTGTGAGCAAACAAAAACCGTAACCTGCTTCCTTTCCTTTCCTTTTTTTAAAAAAAGGATGTTAACTGAGACCTGCACATGATAATTTAAGCATCAACACTCATCGTTTCCACTGCTGGCTTGCTGCGCTGAAAACCTCAGCAAACGCACTCATCTCATGATCACAGCCTGCCCCTTGGGAGCTCAATACCCCAGTTAGCACTTGCTCAGCTCTCAACCCCATCAGACTTCTGCGATGCATGTGTGTATCATCAATATAAAAGAAACATTTGTTCCTAATGTGCATAATTATTTTAATAGCCCTGAAACAAGCTTCACAACCAGCTGATGGAACAAACCATGCTAAGGAGAGTTTCTGCAAAAGCACTATTTCCCTGCAGAAGCCTCTGGAGAGGGAACACGTAGGTATTCTAATTTGCAAGCATTTGGATCTGAAGAAACTAATGACAGAAAAGAGCAATGCTAAGGAAATCCAGGGATTCTCCTAGTTCTTGAAGTAAATCCGGAGAATATGGGTCAAGGTGTGATACAAACTTCCACAGAGTTACATTAGGCAAATATTTGGCTCAGCACAGCTCAATTAACTTTGGACTAAATTATTTCACAGAATGAAGGAAAGAGTAATAACTCTTTCTCTTATTGACTGAGAAACAGAAAAAGCAACAAAACAGTTGGTGACAAATGGAGGAGGAATCCAAAACAAAATAAAACTCTCTGGGCTCAAACTGGAACACTAATTAGAGACAATGCAAACTATAACTAGAAAAAATCTGGAAGACTGTGAATGCTCGTTAGTATTGCAGACTGGGTCCAGTACATTTCCCAGGAGTCTTAGAGAGTGATTCAACTATTAGACAAGCACTCCAAATCTTTAAACAATATTAAAAACGCAAAAAAAGAACTTTGCAGTTTTCAGAAGATGGCTTCCTGCCTGTTGAAAGGTTTTCTCCCCTTGTTATTTCAAGACCCCCATGACTGAATGTAGCTGGCCCCGGATCTAAGAGACTGAGTTGTGTTTCTCCTCTGGTGTTTCTAAGACTCGTCTAGCATTTCTTGCAGTCTTCCACTGTTGTGCTGGCACTGGTGCAGTGCCCAGAGGTGGCAGCAGCCATCAATCACAGTCTAACAATTGCTGTCCCAGCTTTACAAAAGCCAAGGCAAGTGCATAGCATTCCTTGCTCTCATCAACATGATCCCAGTTTAGCTCTCAGCATACTCTGATCCTGAATTTTTTTTTCTTTCTTTTGTACAGAAATTAGTTTACTCCCTGTATTTTAGTTAATTTAATTTGCATTGCACAGGTAAGCCTTTGCAAGAAGCCAAAGTCAGTTGTACCTATCCCAAGTAGCAGTAGACAACAATGAGCTTAAGAGCCCCTGGGACAGACCAATTAAGTGGAGCACCCTTAATTATATGTGCTGTGATATCAGTTCTAAGAATTTTCCTCAAAAAACCACCACTGACATAAAATACATGCTTCTCAAACTTTGAACCAAACTTTATTCATCATCTGAGAAGTATCAGTAGTTGACTTCTTGGGGACCGAAGAAAGAAATGAGGTTCTGTCATAATGTCAAATTTGAACTTGATATAAGCAAAGGTAAATTCAGTGGAAACCCACACTGTTGTTCTTGCTGACGTCTGATCTGAATTTATATCAAAGGGTAATCTTCATTAATTTAATAACAATAAAGCTTTACTGTTTCCATTTGGCTCCAGTTTTGATTAGGTAAAAAGGAGTTGCAAAATGCCTTGTAATGTATAGAGATACGGTGAAACATTTATGTAAGTCTACTCTTTATCTACATGTAAATACTGTGCAAAATGTAGGTCTTACGGTATCTGTGTTCTTTCTTTGCACAGGAATTCATTTATTGTCCCGTATTGGCATTAGAGTTTATTTGCGTGTGTTTCCAAATTATTTGATGATACAAATTTCATAACTGTGAGAAGAGCCTGTGTCTACTGATGCATATTAAGAAATCAGCTCTTACGGGCTCCCCCAGGCCAAATGCTGCTCTCCATGCTCCTGTGAAGGCACTGGGGAATGGCAGTGAGATTATTTACAGCAGGGGAAGCTCCTCGCACAGCATCCTGTTAGAAGCTTTAAGCCCAGAAAGAATGACCCAGGTGTACGTTCTCAAAACTGAAATGCTCATACTCTATTCAAGTGTGGGGAACTATAGAATTAATCCAATTTAACTGAGCTATGAGAAAACTCTTCTTTTAGTGAGATCAAATACTTGACAGCTGACCTCCCAGGTCTGTTCCAGCCTGGCCATATCTCCACCCCCAGCTTTACACAGCATACTCAGATCAACCATGAGCTAAAATATTTTGAATTGCTTTGATGCTAAACTTCTGAAAATAGCAAGTCTTTTGATGTTTGTGACACGGATTTTCAAGTTGCCATGTGAATGCAACTTAATACATTAAGCGAAAGCTCTCAGCTCTTACGGTTCAGTCCTCCCTTTACCCCAAACCCTTCCATTCCCAGCTTATAGTAGCCCTTTCAGAGGTGTGGGCTCAAACCTAATCTGCTGTGCACAAGTATGAATTGCCGTAACTTTTGAAAATAGCTGCTCCACGCGGGCTCGGCACAGCAGCACATCTGTCTGCCACAGAATATTGCTTGCATACTTATGGCTTGAGGGTTGTTACCAAGCCCAGTTACTAGTAAAAACAAAACAAGGCAGGGGATGATATGGTCTAGCAATAAGTCAAACTTAGCAGTAGGAAACTCCTTTGAAAGCATGCAGCATCTGACTCTCCAAGTGCCCCAACCTGTTGTGTGAGACCCTCGCTGTGAGCCCAGCAGAGGCAGGTAGCACTTCATCATTCAGACACCGACACTAGAATAAGTTGATGTAAGTGAAAGCAAGCACACGGAGATGCTACTCACTAATTTCACATTGGTCTCCTTCATAGCCCGAAGGACAAATGCATTTTCCCAGATAGAAACACGTTCCTCCATTGAAACAGGTTGTTGTACAGTTTGCTGAAACAAAACAGGAATGAACTAAGTCACTAATACGAACTCAGTCTCACTTGGCCTTCATGTTTTCTGCTGCTCATCATAAATAAACATTGAGAGTAGGTTTAAAAAAGTTGCATTAACATCTTTTCATCTGGTTTACAAAGGAAGACTGAAATGTGGTTTTTCCTATGTAATGCTTTACACGGGCACACACAGAAGTCAATATAGAAAGAGACAAGTGAAAAATACAGCAGTGAGATCCCCGAGGACAGATTGCGTTACACCTTTATCAATCCTCACGTGTAAAGCTTGCTGAAGGATCAAGTCACTATTGCTATTGAAACTGCCAGTGTCTGATAAAAAGAGCATAACCTAGGACAGGAAGTTACTTCTACAAGAGGATACTTCACTATCGTTCTTAATTAATGCCTTGACTAGAAAGAAACCTTTATTAGTTTTTGCTGTGTGGTGACATAGATGCAAATGCTGTCTCTCACTGGCCAAATTACTTACATTGTGTTAGGTGTGACTTTTCACCAAAAGGCTGGGATTCACATTAATCCTTCAAGACATTGGGAGAATTTCATTACAGTACACTTTTGAAACATTTTTAAAATGGGGTAAAAGTCTCATCAAGGACTAGATACAAGTCAGAAGGACATTGACAATAACAGTATGTGCAAGCATACCTAAAGGCCTAGGAAGGTTCCCATTATTTTGCTGGAAAGTCCACTAGGACCTTTTGCATTTAGTCTTTACTTCATACAGTTCTGCATCAATAAATGCAACGTGATGTTCTGTAATCTGCTCTGCCATGAGCAGGTCAGTTATATTTCTGCAGGAAACTACTTAGTTTTTTCTATGTGGTAGCTTGGACTGCTCCAAATGACTGTTCTGAACAACTGATTGTTCCTTTTTATCCTTCCTGAGCCACAATGCAGCAACAAAAAATGAATAGCCTGCTTATTTTTTCATGTGTCCAGATACAGCAAATTAATGTACTTAATAATTAGTAAAACTAATTTTACTCCAGGAAACTAGAGTTCAAATCGAGAAAATTTTTTTTCCTAGGCCAGAAATACGTGAATTTTGTGGTAGGTCCCAGAGCTTTCAGTGGATCAACTAAAGTGATTATCTGAATTACCCTTCCCAGAGCTGGCATATATGCATGCCTGCACATTCAGCTGCCAAAGCACTTCCAACAGCTCCCAGGTTGTGCTAGAGCATCTATTGAAGAATCACAAAACTTTGAAAACTTACTCACTTAATCACTTGCCTGACTTTCCAGAATCTACTCCTAGAGGGAAACTAACACAGGGAAATAAAGAGTGGCTGCCAGATACAGAGCCCAGGGGTTTTAGCTGGCAGTTACCTTTGTCGCAGTTGATGCCGTAGAACCCCGGGGGGCAGATGCAGAGGCCAGGTGTAATGCAGAGCCCACCGTTCATGCAGCGAGGAGCACAGAGTGCTGAGGAGCAGGAAGAATAGAAAAAACATTGCTGGTGTGATAGTAACTGTCTATGTGAATACGCAGCACATTGTCTCCTTAAGCTACTTTTCCTTCTACTGAATGTAACAAGTCACCTTTGTAAAGCATTTTTGTAAGTGGGGTATCTGGTGGTTTGTATCTGGCAATTTGTATACAGCATTACTAAAAAAGTGAAGATGAATTTGTCTTCAAATCTGGTTCCATACGTAAGCAGAAATTGCCTCTTGTACAGTTTAATTCCAAACTGGGGAGAGCAAAGTGCCCACCTACGCCCTCTGGATATTTGAAGTCCCCCTGCCTCTCTATAACTGGTACTGCAGCTGGTGCCTCAGCTCTGCAGACAGGACTGTCTTGTTAGGGGCTGCGCTCAGAGGTGTCAGCAATGCAGTGGGGTTCCCAGGCAGGCTTTACAATGAACCCTCCCTTCTCCCTCTGCATACCTGAGCATAAGCATAGATACCTAATTTAGCCTAGGGGAGCCTGTCGCGTGGCCTGGTTTGGTGGCCAAACTGTTCATGCTCCCCATGAACCTTCTCCAGAGCTCCGGTGCTCTCCCAAGCCTTCTCTGCAGTTGTGGCCACCCCTCAAGGCTCTTCCAGGGAGGCATGTCAGGTGGCAATGCTTCATTTTGTGGTTGCCCACAATTGGTACACGGAGGGAGGCTGGGTCCATACTAGTGAGTTAAACAGCACCCAGGCATGGGGCCAAGTGGGGGCACAGGATCATCCATCCTGTGAAATTGTTGGTACCATTCCTGGCACGGCTTTGTCCCTGGCCAACTGGCAAACCCTCGCAGGCACGGCCCTGGAGTGAGCAGCGGCCATGGGCTCCTCCCAGAAGGTATTTTGGAGGGTGGTTTTTTGGAGCGTAAGAGAGTTTATTAAACATACGAGTGCAAACTGCACCGTCCCAGTTGGCCTCCAGGCCAGAGAACTCATCCTTTGTACTTCATATTTTGGATGTAGCCAGAGTGTCTGGGAGCTCAGTGAAGGATGCGATTGGAATAGGATGCCCACGGAAGATGGCTGCTCCATCTCAAGTAACCCCAGGGAAGGTCTGCCACTGGGGGAGATGAAGGAAGAGATAGGAAGAAGAGCTAGTTTCCTCACCGAGTCACTCAATTTCTTGGTCCCTCACTCCTGGAAATGTCATTTGGGGCTGTTAGTCACTAATGAAAAGGAAAAGGAGACTCTTTCCTTCATCTTCCCATCTTTGTTGCCAGCCTGCCTCCAAATTAGATCTTATCTCCAAATTAGATATTATCTCCAAATAAACAAATGCTGAACAACAAAAGTCCTGTGCTTTGCTTCCCAGCTAGTCCTCATTAGCAGAAGAATTTTATTTAATCTTTTTACTAGATGGATTCCCTGTGATTAAGAATCACTTAACTATTGTGTCAGTTCTTGTCAAAAGCAATCTCTTAGAGAGAAAACATCTTTCTTGTAAGCAATTAATGTTTCCATTAGACCATGGATAATGATAGTAATTCTCTTACATGCGTGGACTCAAAATATATGAAATCTTCAGAATAGGCCATTCTTTTAGGAGAGATTACAGTGCAGTAGCTACAGTTTTGTTGAGATTATGGTAAAGAAGACAGTTGAGAAGTTTTTTTTTTAAATTACCTTTCTCACAATGAGGCCCATAAAATCCATCTGGACATTCACAGACATGTCTTTCGTTGCAAAACCCTCCGTTTCTGCATCCTCCTGGACACTCCGCTTCAGAAAATATAACAACAATCTTAATTGGATATTACATATTTCAGCTATCAGCCAATTCTCGGTAGGATCAATATATTCCTTTGACACAACAGTAAAAGTATTTGCTGACAGACAGGCAAATGCTGGCAGAAATGGAAGTTCAGCTAAGACTTCCTCAAGAGAAATTAGTTTCTTTTTTGTTAGTCTACAGATAGAGGTTTCATCACCTATTCAGACAAACACACGATGTGCTTGTTGACTGACTGTGCATTTCCATTGCTCTGCTGTTCCGTAAGTGCACGAGTAATGTGGATCCTCTGCTCAATCCAGCACTTTCTCCTCCACGTAGAAACAAGCAGACAGTGCAGGACTTGCATGGCTGGTTAGACCTGCCCTCAGTATGCAGAACCAATTTCAATTTCTGCAGCCTTAAGTAGACTGCACTGCAGCTTGCATTACATTAATTGCTACATCTGTTACTCCTGAGGTGACAAAGTGATGAAATCTGTATTTAAATGAAAGAGTCAGCTTCAAGGCTAGAGGAAAGAAGGCCAGAAAGGAAGATGAAAGCATTCCATCATCATCCAACTCATTCACATCTCAGCTATCAATCAAACACTGGTTAAATCATTTGGGAACACTGGCTGCATTATGCAACGACGAGAAATACCTCTGGGTACTATCACCATCCTCAAAACACCAGAGACCATCGAACAAGAGGCAAAACCAATTGAACCCTATGGAACCCCATGAAAACATGACTGCTGGGTAGAAAACCAATTGCTCGAAATACCTTCCTAGATCTCTCACAGAGAAGGCGGCAGGCAGGAGAGGCTGCCTACTCTTGTAGAAAAAGTGAACCTGACTTGTGATCAGTGATACCAGGGCCACAAGGCAGCTTCAGTAGAGTAGGCATGACCTGCTCATCTTGATGCTATGCTGCGTGACACTCTGAGTGAGAAGGTTCAAAAAACTCTGGGTAGACCGAAACTCAGAGAGCAATCTTATTGCAACCATCTCAACCCAAACTTGAAGGTCATCTATTAGACAGTAATTGTCTTTTTTTTTTTTAGTGTAACAGTGCTGTAAACATCGTGACTGACAACACCTGCCAACAGCATCCTTAATTCTTCTCCATTGCCTTGTCACCTGATTTCATCAGGAAGTGCTGGCACCTACCATCCATAGGCTGTAAAGATGTACCACTGATTCACACTGATTCCCAACTGAATAATACCTGAGTTCAAATTCAAGTGTTAGAGCCTTTAAAGTGCACTTGTTTAAAGTGGTAAGAAGTAGCAGGATGTCTCTAAATTCAGGAGGGTCAGGTTGCCTGAGACATTTTTGCAGCCCACAGAGATTCTTTAAACTGTAAGTTCTATTCAAACAGAGGAAAAGATAACCCTGGTTTTAAACAAATTTGAATGATTCTCCCTTCTTCTAAAATTTGAGTCAGGTGACATATCTGTTAGTTAGACTCATACACAAATAAACTTTCATTTTTGAAAATTTATCTAACAGCTGATTAGAGCCACAGGAAATGACGGCTGCTATAACTACAAGCAGTATTCTGCTGCACTCATGTTATAGCTCCCTATTTAGTGGGATGTGAAGGGTAACTCTGAGACTAAGCGAAAGGAAAGAAAATCTGATGTACTGGTCAGGTGGCTGGATGCTGTGTACAACTGCCAAACAAACAGGAAAGAGAGAGGAGGAAAGGTATAATTTTAAAACACTCTTCCATTCAAGGCCATAGATACATGAAGCAAAAAGTGTTGCTTTTTTTTTTTTTGCAAAGCTGTTTGCAGCAGTAGTAATAGTGGTAAAAGCTTTTTTGTCTTATTGTGTTCCAACACTCTACTCTAGGACTCTTTCTGGAAATGCTTCTCTCTTTGTACCCGAATGCAGAGCTGCTATTCATTACAGAAAATGCATGCTTAAATACATGCCATTTCAAACAGAAAAATAGGAAAACATAATTTTTTGTGTGGCCACAACAAAGCCTCTCCTCTCCCACAAAATTGCTCCCTTGCTCCTCTCACTTCCTCTGGCGGAGGCCCTCCTGGATGGCCAAGAATGACTGGAAACAGTGACCAGGGCCCCAGCAGGAGGAATCGGAACTCCTCGCCACGAACAATGTCTTTCAGAGGGAGGAAACTCACCCCTACTCTAACACCAGCCGGTAAGGACATTCTCATCCTTCTCAGCATCTGTCCCAAAACACTGTGGTGTCCACCTCACAGGACAGATGGCAGGAGCGGGAGTTACCCCAGTATGCACTGAAAGAGACAAGGTGAGAAAACTCCTTCTCTGCCCACCTCTAGACTTTGGGAAATCGTCCTTGCATCTCTCAGCCGGCTCCGGGAACAAAGGACTGGGACAATAATCACCCCCAGCTTTCCTGAGAGGCCATATGAGGCAATACTGCTGAACTGTTAAATATTACATCTCATATCAAAATAGTAACAACAATAACAACAACGACAAGAAGCACAGAAACGATAACTTGGATGAATGCTAGTACTAAACTGAGTTTGGAGCCCTCTCTGTTAAAACCACATTTTTCCACAATACAGAACTTTGCTTTTCCTATTAGATTACCCCAACACTATTTCCAAGGTTTATTAAGTTCAGTATCTTTGAACTGAACTGAGAATAAAAAGATAGCAAATGTTTTGTGTTGTATTTACATCAGACAACCAACTTCGTACACGAGATCTGATTGATTTTACTTCCATTAAGCCCCCATTTTCCTTCCTGTTTCTCTGTCCACTTCTCCCCCTCCTTCACTTTCCCTGGGCTAATTGGCAGCAGCAAGGCTTCAAAGGAGACAAGCAGCTTTGCTATTTAGGTGTAGCGAGGTTTCAAAGAATAAACAACTCCTGCTCCTGCTGCTTGCTCTTTGAAGCCACACTACAGCCAATCAGCTCAGAGAAAAGAGCGCAGAGAAGAAAGTGTGGGACTGGGAATGCAGATTTAATAGGAGAAGAATAAAAATCTCACTCTTTGTACATTAGGCCTGTCATGGGTTAATTTGATACAATTGCACACGACATGGGATAACTGCTTTATCTTAGATACTGATTTTTCAATTTCCACAGCCTCAGTTTAAAGTGATAATTATAGTTGTTTGTAGTGTATCAAATTAATCCAGAAAGTCTTATTACATAGTGTTTATGGTTCATAGACTGGCTGATTAAACAGGTTCCCTCCTTTCCAAGTAAACACTGCAATAACTTCATGGTGCCCTTCTTCTACCAGCGCATCCTGTGTGTGTTTACTGCTTGATGACTGCAAGTATTGAGGACCAGCTTCCACCACCTTACCTGTATCCAAAACCAAGAAGCTGCCATCTGAGCTCCAGAGAAGGTAAAGCCAATTTTGCAAAAATGTTCTGATTTAGGATTTTTGCATTTGGTTTGTATGTGCAAGGGGAGAGTTAAGGAACTGTTGAACTAAGGCACCACACAGTATTTATTGAAGTCAGTGTCCCCACTACAGATCCCAGAAATTCAGTCCTTCAAATTATGTACCACTTCTGGAAATGTTAGCCTCAGCTTGTTTTCACAGGACTAGCTCTCCTCCAAGCACCTGAAAACATTTGCTAACAGGTGCTTCTCACATGATACATTTCTATCAACATCCTTGACGTGATGAGCTGTGAAGAGAAGGCGAAATGCCTCCAACCCAGTCTGCTAAGGGAGACATAGCTGACAGTAAGAAAAGGGTTAGTAAACGTGGTAAATGAACACCAAATCCACAGACAGAGCCAGAACAGCCTGGCATTCACCACCACTGCTACACATTGTGTGAGCACTTTACTTCCATCTTCTCTAGCCATTTTCCTGAATGAAACATAAGAAAGTTAGGTGACCAGGTCTAACGGTATGTCGGCATGTCCTCTTTAGCGTTACCTTGCTGACAGGTTTTAAAGAAGATGGCATTCTGAGGGGTCTGGAGAATAATATTGCCTTCTGAATTCATTATGATCACATTCACTTCAAATGCAGCGACCCCATCTTGTTTTCCAAGGCAAGGAAATCCAACCTGAACAACTTAAAGGAGAATAATAACAATAATATTTATATTTACATGCACATATATCTATATGCATATGAAAGCATACATCAAAATACTAAAAAATAGAGATAATATTCATATTTAAGCTTTAGAGTAATGGCATCGATGAAAAGTTGTAACACAGAGATACACAGATCACCTTAGTCATAGGCGGCTCCAGGACTGGAAGCACAGCAGCACAGGAGATGAGCCTGCGCTCATTTACTGACATAACCCCAACAGTCTGCAGCACAGACAGCAATCTTAACACAAACATACTTTTGCTTGCAGACAAGGCAATTACTCATGTGCAGGTATCTAAGGATACACCAAAACAAGCCTGGAAGTCTATATTTAATTTTCTAAGCTGAGTTGATCACTTCTGAGTCTAAATCTTGCAGGCTCTCACACAACTTCTACAAAAACATCTTATACATTTTGGGAAAAAAGTTACTTTAGATATGTTTTGCTGCTTTGGATATTGCAATTAATACTTAAATAAAATACTGATTTAATGAAAACTTACTCCATAAAGTGCTGGGAAGATGGTACACTTCATAAATAAGACCATAGGTGCAAATATTTAAAAACAAGACAGAGACACATCACTCCAACAGAACTTGTGAAGTGTAGCGATATTTGGAGATTGCCTTTCCAGGAAAAGAATTCAAACACTTATGAACTATAAAGAGTTTAAGTAAATAATTAAGGCCAGTAAATCTGGAGTATTTTAATGAGGAAGCAAGCCTGATACCTCAGAGCTGTGGAATGCTCCTCTGTGATTGTCACAAGTGATCTTAAATAATCTTCAGATGAAATGATTTTATCTCTTTTCTTCAAAATTGGCTCTTCCTAGTTGCTTTATAAGTTAGATCCAGCTAATAGAAATTGTTTATTCATTTCTTCTGAAATTGGCCTGGCCTGAGATTTCAGAACCAAATACTGAGCTAGCAGCCCTACATTTGGCTTGTTTTAAATTGCATGTTATAAAAAATTTTGCAAATCTTAATTGGGCAATTTTTGTTATTTGTTGCCTTGGTATAATACAGAATAATTTATTGCTGAAGCACATTCTGCTTCTGGTAAGTCCTACAGGCTGAAAGGTCTGTTTCAGTTTTCATTATAAAGCAATTTCATTACTGAAGCACTTTTACACACATCTTTTAAAAGACCATTACAAAATGTGTGTAACCATATGGTAAGAAGAAAACTCTTACAGTGGATTAAAAACAGTTTAAATGCAGTGAACTTCTTAAACTGTAGTAACCTTCTCACAGCACAAGTGCAGGAAATCAGTGCTTGCATTAGAATGTGTGTGGCTTAGCTGAACAAATTGCTACGAGGAGGAAGATATGGCAGAAATTTAGTGATGGCACTAGAGTTGTATCTAGACTTCACTGAATCGGTAGCAAAGCCCTGATCTCCCCTGTGTTTTGGCTATAGGTTTGAATGCCTAGGGCAAAGACCAGGCATGCATCCCTTAGGGCTAAAGTCTGAGGGGACAGGTCAGAAACCCCTTATTCCAGCACTCCCCACCCTAGAAGCATCCATATTTTTGAACTTAGCATATGTTTGAACTCCTAGGCACACAGAAATACAGTAAAGGACTCTCCTACAAGCAATAAGCACCTGGATCCTGGCTGAGCTCTGTACTGGTTCAGAGCTGAAATAAAGTCCCTAAACTCTGCCTGAATCCCTGCCTTTTTTTGCCTACTTGAACAGGCATGCGACAGCACTACGGTCAAAACAAAGCACAGAGCAAAAGTCCCTTGCATCCAGAACTATGGCTGTGAGCTCCTGTGGGCTACCGAAGTGCTGAGCAGGGCTGCAGCAGGGCAAATCTCAGGTCTGGTCTCTGCTTCCCAAATTCAGGATGCAGTTTACATTTGCCCATCACTAGCTAAAAACAAGGAGAGGGAATCACAGCTCAGGACTTCTCTCTGCTAATCATCATCTCACCACCAGGCCACAGAATTGCCTCTCTTGCACATTTATACTCTGCATCTTCTGGAGCACTTGCACCCAGGGCTGCAGAGCAGATGGCTCTAGCAGAAGTGAGGACAACTTAATTAATTTGAAAAGGAACCTAAGGAAACTTAATGGTTTATATCTAATTTAATTTTAGCTGGTAATTAGAATGCTTTCCTGGGATGTGGAGGATGCAGGTCTAATCCCTTTTGTCTGGGAGCTAATGTCTTTTCCTTCTGCTCAGGAAAATGAGGTTCCCTAAATTGTCTCCAGTAGAGGCAGGTTGAAAGTAACTCCTGTGTTGGTAGCACAGGTCTTCAAGTTTGCAGGCAATTGCTTTACCCACTTGGCTAACATGCAAAAGCCACCACCAAAAGCCACTTACAGTCTCAGGGGTGGGATTGTTTATGGGACATCTCTGAATTACCAATCCCAGTAGAAGCAGACATGCAGGGTCTGGAGAAGACTGGGAGTCCATGCACAGCCCTGCAGCCCACTGTCCCTCTCTACCAGCATGGCAGAGTGAGCAGAGATGTTGCTGCACCCAGAGAAGGCACCAGTTTCTCGCACCAAGCCTGGTTGCTCAGCACGTACGTTTTAATGTGTCAACACCAACAGTGGGCAGGGAGAGGAGGTGTCCTAAGCCTGACCAGTGGGCTGGGGGGGCTGTGTGACCCACACGAGGCAATGCTGTGCTGGCAGCCCAGGCACATCAGCTTGCAGCGGTGGCACCAGCACGGCACTGCACTGGTTGGTGCAGACAGGGACAGGAGGGGATGGCTCAGGTCACTTAGGAGGCCAGCTCCTTCTCAGTTACAGGCCACTACGTTTCTTCTGGGCACAGATCAATAGCTGGTTTGACCTTCCTCAGTGTGGTGTTCAAGGCATTAATCACTGCCACTACCAAAAACGCCTGACTTCGTTTTGAACTTACTGACCTCAGTTTGAACCATTGGATCTTTGCAGGCTTTCCCCTATGAAACGAGCAGCCAGCCTCTTCTCATTGGACAGGTATCCACACTCCTCTCAAACATCTTCTTTTGGACAAGTTGAGTAGTCTTAGCTCTTTAAGCTCTCACTGAAAGGCATCTTCTCCAGCCCTCTCACCATATCTTAACATCTTACCATGTGGCTAGGTGCAACAATACCTATGTTGCAAATGCTAAATCAGGTAGCAATCCTGGGATTTGGGGGTGGGATTTTCAAATGAGCCTAAGGAACCCAAGTGATTTAAATCTAATTTAAATTTAATGATAATTTAATACATCATCTCATTAAGGATGTACTTGATAAAGTTGAGAGAAGGACAGCAAGGCTGCATCCAATGAGGAGCAACTGAGTAGGCCGTGACTCTTCAGCCTGGCAAAGAGAAGAACTAGGGGGGACATAATAGACATCTACAAATCATGACTGGCATGGATAGGACCAACCGTATGGATTGACTGCTGTCTCTACCAGTACAAGGACTAGTGCCCATCAAATGAAGCTGTCGCTGCCAGACTCGAAACAACAGGAGGGGGATCTTCATGCAATGGGAGGCAGTGAACTCCTTGCCAAAGCCATTGGAGATACCAGAAGATTATATGGACCCAAG
The DNA here is from genome assembly GCF_000690835.1 of Fulmarus glacialis. NCBI lineage: Eukaryota > Metazoa > Chordata > Aves > Procellariiformes > Procellariidae > Fulmarus > Fulmarus glacialis. The sequence goes on from NW_009202094.1 coordinate 103,946, forward strand.
AAGAGCCAGGATAAGTACTGGAAAGAGATTCGTAACCCATGTGGGGTTTTAAAAAAGACAAATCACTTAAGACTCAGGAAATCCTCTGAGCTGAAGCTAGTCAGAGCTGAGAGGGTAAACAGAAGTATCACATATGCTTGCCCTCCCCTTGCTCTTCTACAGGTCTTCTTATGGCCACTGTTGGCCATGAGACAAAATGCAGGCTAGGCAGGCCTTAAAGCACTAAAGCCATCCTTATGCTTTATTGTGGTAGGCAAATATCCTCAAAGAAGTTTTAAAAGTCCACTGATTTTGACAAGACCACTGGGTTCAACTACCTCTGAGTAAGATATCTAACTGTTAATCCTCATTCTTGTTTCCCACTCTCATGTCTAATACAGCTGTCTTTCCTCTTTTATTCTTCCTTAATTGTCTAGTGTAATCTTTCGGGCTAAAATGCTTTTTCAAGAAATAACTTACTACTCTTGATTTGTTATTAAATACAAGCTTGTGACTGAATTTCTTCTGACATGCATATGTGTAGAAAAATTATTTGGTAATGCAATAGATTCCACCAAACTAGACTAGATTTGTCAGAACAGTTTTGCAAACATATAAATTATAGAAATAACTACAAAGTAGCCACCATTCACTATTTTTATAGCATGTATTTATTTAAGGGTATTTAGTTAATTTCGGCCAGCTAGCAGGCAGCATAAAACAAACACCATCATGCTAGTGGCTCACTGTTAAATAGTGTACATGCTTCAAATACTGTACATGTACTGATTATCAACTGCTGTTAAACACCAGACTCACTATAATGCCAAACAGGACTTAAATACAGCTTATATACACTAAGTGTGGTGGTGCACTGCACATGCTCCACGTAAGGAAAAGCCATGGACATGCCCATATTAGTCTTGGAACTGAGGTACCACTGCTGCAAACAGGGTAAGTCCTTTTTGGCTTTAATCAGAACCTCCTACCACGATGGTTAACAGACCTTCTGCTGGAACTGTGAGATCTCATCTCCAGCCTCCCTTCACTTGTAGATTATATGTTTTCCTAAACACAAGCAGAAGGCGGTCGCTTTAGTCTAGCCTTTCTAGATAGTTAAAAATTAAAGGAGAAAGTAGCTTTTATTAGAGGATGCTGAGTGCAGAGCTTCCCACATATCTCACCTGCTTTATATGGAGATGGAAATAATCTCAATGCTTAACAAGAATTTTGCCTTTGTGACCTTTTTAGTTACATTTAGAGTAAATGTCCTTACTTGCCAATTTATTGGGCCTACAATCAATTAAATTGCAGCAATTATGGTGCAAATATTACAGCACTCTTCATCCAAATCCATTTTCAATACCACTCATTCAGTCCGCAGTGAATGGAGAGACCAATCATTAATGTTAAATTCCAGGTCCCACAGCAAAAAGCTGTGCTGCAACATTACTTCAACACCATTCTACTACAAGCCGAAAATGGAAGACATCAAACACAAACTTTCAGAATTTATACATTAAAAAAAGAGAAGAGAAAGAACGACCAGTCAAACATGTAAACCTGTGTATCAGTGCTCCACTTGGATCCACATGCAGCCCCATCCTCTCATTCTTTTTCTCAGTTTTTTCCCATTTTTCCCACGTGGTCTTAGGTTGGCTAAGGGTGATCATGAAACCACGATCACTAAGACACTACTGTCGCCCAGATGTACATTTCTGCCTTTCTGCCAGAGACTACCACGTATTAGCCCTGGAACAGATCAGGTAGACTGTTATTCATTCACTTCAGAGCAAAGTGGATTCGATAACCTCTCATGGAAAGCTGTTTTACCCCACCTGGTTCACTGTGCACCAGGGTGCTTCTGGAGCACTCATTGTTGGCTTGGGCTCAGCCTCTGCTGTGGAGCTATAAGCTCCAGTGAAGGACTGAGAATGCACAAGTAAGGGAAAAGTGGTAAATGATAATATCCTAAACTAGAACTTGTGTCTTTGAGCTGAACATCTGGTGAAAACAGCTGACCCCAAATGCAAGTAAAACGTCCACAAACTGCAACCTCTGAGAAACAGAATAATTTGATAACTATTCCTTACAGTGATCAAAGATTTTGTTTTCCAAAAGTTGCACAACTTAAGTAATAATATTCACGCACATGAATTTTATGCAACAATTTTGCACAAGTCTCTGCTCATTTATCTACACATAAAAGCTTCATGTGACTTGGCTCAGACAAAATATGCTGCTGTAGTCAGGCAAGGCACTCATGAACTGCTCAATGTCAAGCTCTGTGGCAAGCATTTCTTTAGCAATAAACTTCAGAACTGCAATTCATAATAAGACATTTAGACTTTACTGGCCGTGGAATATTTTTTACAGGAACACAATTTATAATATCAACAGCACAAACCTGATGCTTTATGAGGAACTGTTCCAAGCAGAGGGATATTTATAGTTGGATCTGCCATTATGCCTTTATCCAAAGAGCGCAAAGACAAGAACTCGTAGAAGTACTCAGCCTATGACAAAATAAAAAAAAAATCGACATGTATTATAATTGCATTCATGGCAGCAAACTATTTAGCATATAAACTACAGCAGAAAATACCACACTTTTCATTATGCCATTCACTGGATTTGTTTCTATTATTTTCCTTGAGTGCTTCTTTACCTTAAGCATAATTTTCAAATATTTTCCTCTTATTTCAAAGATTGTAAGTGACCATACAGTAATCAGGATGCAGCATAACAGCAAGGAAAATGGCATGCATACAGTGAATGAATGTTATACAGAGCAGACGTTTTTTACAACCCACACCTTTCATCTCGCAGACCACAAAAAATGCATGAACAGTAAGCTAACTCTTAAAGCTGTTTTTTGGGCAGAATACTCCTGGGATTGACTGGTGGGCTTGGATACCTGCCTGCACCACAAGCGCAGCTTAAAGGACATACTCAAATGCGTAATACCAACTGTGGCGTGAGAATATCTGAGCTTGCTCTTGGTTGATCTGCACAGCACAGCACACTGCCCTGGGGAATAGTGCCACAATACTGGAGTGCCATGCAAGGACATGTATCTTGCTTACAGCTCCAACACTGCTTTGTTCAACCTCAGTTCATTAAATTGTTCCAACGGTGGAGCTGAGAGCTCTCCTACAGAGTTGGCTTCATGTCACTCATTATTAACCGCAACATAAATGATTTGTGTTGGCGATCCCCAAAAGGTGTTGCCATGATTTAAAAACTACTTTCCACTACCTTCATCCTACTCCTGATATGCACCTGCATTGTGGCACAGATTGTAGGCTTTGGCACTTTCTTCCATGGGACCCTGGCCTCTCTGTTGAGTCATCTGTTCAATATTTCTTCATATTCAATGCAAAGTGACGTCATGCATCTGCAGCATAGATGTACACACCACGTGCACCTGAGATATACGCATCTTAGCAAGTCATTGGAGGCTTCCATTACTGTCAATGGCATGGCTGCAGGTGTGCAGAGCAAGTGGAAATGAACCTTTTACCCTAAAGTCTGGCTTCTCATTTACCCTGAAGCATATAAGGGATCACAGGTAATTGTACCTGCTGCTCTCAGAAAAGCACGTGAAACCTTAGCATGGGCACTGGCAAATATGTGTCTTCATCCAGCAACCCACTGATAGTACACAGTATTAGCTGCTTTTTAGCTAAAATAGTGGAATAAGAGAGATTAAAGCCAAAAATTGATGAGAGCTTCGGGCTGATAAATGGTAGTTAATTTATGTGTACAAGATGGCAGTCAATGTCCTTAGCCAGAAGACATCCTTTTTCTCCTGTAATATCCTGGCTCAGATCAGGCTCAGCCCTTCTGTGATGCTGTGCTCTGCTAACTTGAGCAGAAGCCCCGGCAGCGTGAGAGACATCTCCCTGTAGCTCCTGATGACACCAGCAAAGCACTTGTGGGCTGGGTAGAAAGGTCATTATGAAATTCCTCATCAGCCCTGGCAGCACATCGACTCGTTCTGTGGGGACAGCAAGGAGACCCCAAACAGCATGCAGGGGCTACAATCTGCACAGACAGTCTTCAGAGGGTGTTGTGTAGGCATGGAGACCTCAGAGGAGGACTCGCAAAACAATAGGGAAGGAAGCAATGAAAGTTTTTAAGGGTGGGTTAAACACATGGAGGGTATGTGAGAGGGAGAGGGGACATGGAGAGAAGCAGTTAAACAGGAGATGAAAACTGAAGTCTGGGGTAATGTTCAAAAGGCTGCTTTTAATTAAAGACATTTTTTCCAATACAATATACCATGCCAAAATATGAAAACAAGCCATAAAGTCAGATTGTGAACATTTTTGTTTTCAAATAAAACTTTGGTTCAGAAAAATAATTATATGTCTCCACACATCTATAGAATAGTACAGTGAGTGAGTCAGTGCTGTACTGTCTGTTTCTCATTGGTTAGCTTTGATGTTTGGTTGTATCTAAACCAGGTCATAATGGGTTGGGATATTAAAACATTATGTTCTTACTATTCTAGTAAACAACAACTGGTAACTAGACCAAATAGCTCCACGCCCATATTTCCATTCCAGCCACGCTGTTGTAGCAGGTCAGCTTGTGAGCCAGAGCCCTGATTTGTAGGAAAGGAACTGGTATCCCATTTTCTAGAGTCGAAACGATGCCTGAGGACAAAGACAAAAAGAAAGATCGCTGTGGGAAAGAGGACTGATTGCTGCATGAGCCACAATACTCACCACCTTTCAGTGAAGGAATTCCTCTAACCAGAGTAGAGGCATAGCAGTGATTAGTGCCTAAGGCAGGAGTACGTTCTGCTCACACGTTAAAAAGATGGGAAGAGACACTGCCCAAGCAGCAGGCTGCTAAGGAGGAAAACCACGCATTGCACTGGGGGGAGATACTTGCTCTCACTAATTCTGTACAAAGGTTTGTACATCTGCTGAGTTGACAAAAACTGAACTTATTGAAATGATAGTATCTAAGAAGACCTGAAACACCTCAGGTAGATCCAGCTAGCATGACTTCAAAGTTATGAAGCCATGTGCTGCAGAGTACGTTTGCAAATCATGTGTGCTGGACTGAGTTGGTTAAATTTTGATATAAAAATTATATACAAAAATCACAGTCTAGAGAAGCTGCACAGTGGAGCAGAGTAGTTTAACTCCTCAAACCTGTGAATCCAAAACAAGATTTGGCTGCCATAAATCATATCTATTTGGAAAAAAATCTGTCTTGACACAATCCCTACATCCAGTCTCCAGTATTGTCCTGCTGTAATTTGAGTTGATTGCCAATTAACTTGCATTAATCATCATGAATGAAAAGCAAACAACACACTCTCAGCAAATATTTCCCATGCTCCAGCCTAGCATGAAATTTAGTCATGATGGTTAATTGAAGAGATAGGTGTGTGCAATTAAAATATTGTCTAGTGACTACCATAATTTGTGCTGCAAGTGGTCATTGTGAGTGACCTGGTAGTGAGAACAAAATTTCCTTGGATATTGTTGAGAGATAAAGGGGAAAACCCCATAATCTATAATCCCTTTTCCATTACAAAAACATTCTTGTGACTTTTTTTTTTTTAAGACAGCCTATGAACTGTCTGGTACATGAGGGGCAAAATTTGGTACTGAAGCTAAATCTCAGAGGAACGGTGTTATCAGAGGTAATGGAGGATTTTGAGATAAATTGTTGATCTTTGACAATTGCGCACTCTGCATGCATGGAAGCATTTTTGGTTTTGGCTTGACTTCAGGAAGCACCCAAGGAAGAATACGCTTTACTTTTGTGTAAAGACCCTCAGAAACTGAGGCAAGGGCCCCTGCAGACCTTGTGTGAACAGTCTGGGGACTCAGGCAGCAGGTAGCCCTGCGCAGCTGCCCTTTAACACTTCCCCATGTGGGCAAAGCCCTCAGCAAAGGGAGGAAATTTCGTTTTAGGCAAATAATTCCATGGTCGGGATTAACTTTTATGGACTTTAAATGGCTGTTTTCTATAAATCAGAGGAATTTAAAAGGTTATAAAAATAACGAAGCCCTCTAACAAGTATTGTAGCAAACATCTGTCGGCAGTTTGGTTTTAAAGGATATACACTTAAAATTCCTACAGAACTCTACCTCAGTACAAGATCTACTGTGTTAGAGTTTTCTTATCACTTGGATGCCATGTTGTGCCTACCTTGTTTTTGTTTCATATTTAATCAAAGCATTCACAGGAATATGCTTTATGTTTTCTTCATTTTACATGAAATACGTAGGATTAGAAGTAATGGTAGTACCTGAAGCGAAGCAAGAGTAGCTTAAACTGTTGTATGTCACAGCTCAATAACCTAATGAAATCTGCAGCTCTTCTAACAAAAAAAAAAAGAGAATGTGTGCTAACTTTGCAAGTAGATGTAAGAAATTAACTATATTTTCTTCTCATTATTTTAAAGAGATCAGTGCTAATTGTTCTATTCTGTTATCAATTAAATTACAAATATACCCTAACACCAATTTTCTACATTTAAAGAAAGAAACTAATGAAAAAAGTTCCTTTTTATCCCAGATCCGTGGATATTTCTGGCTATGCACACACTAGAAGATTCTAGCACGCATTATCCATAGCAGATGCTCACAGCTGCATATGCCATAAATAAAATCACAAAGTGAGGCAATGTATGTGTTTGTTAGGTGTTTACAGTATGGACCATTGATTCTCCAAGATATTAACTGCATTAGGTCAGAGAAGTTGGTCTATGTTCCAGGATGAAGCATGAAGCAAAAAGAGATGAATTTCAACAAAGAGGGGAGGCCGTAGCCGTACTGCCCGTACCAGGCTATTGAAGGAGTCTGGCCAGAGTATGTATATGTATGTCAGCAGCACATTTTGTTACTGTGGTGCAGTCTAGACACTGCTGTAATGAACAACATAATGACGCCTCCTTAGACAAGCAGATGATAAACTGTCTACCTACAAAGTTTTATTTTTTGCTAGGGAAGGTAGCTTTGCCTTACCTGTTAATTGGCCCTGTCACAGAGTGGGTAAACCATTTTTTGCACCTCAGTGTGACACTCAAAGAGACTTGCCATCAGCCTCACAAGGTAGTCTCAAAGTGGGAGGCATGCTTAACAATATCAAGTGATACAGAAAGACACTGAGAAAACCGATTTACACAGAAGACGGGATAACTGGCCCATTTTCCAGTACCGGCTGCTAAGGGTATGGGAATGAACCAAAGCAGAAGGATTAACAAAAGCAGAGATGCACACAGAAGGAAAAATAGAGGCATTTTGGTGTTTCTAAAAAAGAAGGACCCAAATTAGAATTCAGTGAAACGGGCAATCTCAAAGAAAAATACATTACGTGACAGTGTTAATTACACAATGCTGTAGTGAAATGCACGCAGCTCTGCAGAGCCTGTTTTATGCCTGCTTTCTTCATGTTAAGAAAACTGTGGCAGACTGAAGAAAATCCATGCACGAGGAGCAAGACTTTTTTAACAACAGAGTGAATCTCTGCATGCAACTTTCAACAATAACCACTTGTGGTTTTAATGGTTTTAGAAGAAGAACGGTACAAAAACTCTCTGATTTTGTCAATGCAAGATGACTAACTGGTGCTTAATGTCTCCTGTCGCCTGCAACTGTGGATGGCAGATCAGATCCTCCAACAGAATGATTTAGAAAGCTGGAAAAGAGAAATTTCTTGGTTGCTATCAAAAGGAGCCCCAGATTTTGAAAAGTGACACTGCAGGCTTCCAAGAATGCTTTGCACAGGAGAGATGGACAGAAATCTTTGCAGAATACATTAGCCTTTCCTCCAAGTAATGAGAAAAGAATTTCTGTAAAGATAAGTAATACGAAGAAATCACTGTCAAGAAGCTTGGTGAGGCCACAAAGTAATAGATTTAGATTACATTTAGCAATTGAGCTTCTGGCAGTTGTCTGCTCTTTGGGAGACATGGGAAACAGGGTGGCTACTTTGAGCTGATGTTTTCTCTCACCAGACCTTGACCTCTGGAAGCACTTTAGAATTTGAAGAGGTCATTTGAAACCAACCCGAGACTGGAAGCTGAAGGGCTTGGCAGAAAGAGTGGGGTTCGAGAGGGACACCAGTGAAAAAGAAAAATCCAAGTACACCAGCAGAGCGTTAACTTTGAAACTCATCCTCACGGCCAGGAAAAGCAGGCTACCTGAAACAGAGGGCCAAATAAATGCCTATTGCACATTCCTGTCCATCATTAGCCTGCTAATGAAAATATGATTTTGGTTTAGATGAGAGTCAATCCCTTGACGCAGTAGGTAACCGCAATGGGGACGGTGGGGCCATTCCACAAGGCTAAAGCCTTGGAAAGCAGCATACAGGCAAACAGATCCACAGCAATTTCCAGGTAAGTAGAAGTACACTGATACAAAGGCATGTGGCATGCAGGATTTCTTAAAAAACAGTCACAACAAATTTACAGCTCCTTATTGAGGAAAGTCTTGGAGTTTCTCACTCCTTCTCTACCTTGCTTTATTCAGAAACAAAAGAGAAAGCAAGAGAGCACAACTCCCCATATTTAGATGTTTTCTTGTTTAACAGATTTTCTGTAATGTATTTTATTACTGCTTCACTAGAGTTACTTTTGAGAAAATTAAGCTAAAAGGAGACAAAATCATTCATTAGGGTTTTGATAAATATGCACAGTTAATTACATCTTGAAAACCTCTAGCAAGGAATTATATTTCTCAGCATGAACCAGGGTGGCATGTATATGTGGTGCACAAGTTTCCTTTAAATTGTTTTCTCCTGTGTCTTACAGATGAAAATTAGATAACTCTGCTTTGGGGAAGGGGACAGAAGCAAGCAATACACAAAAAAAAGAAATAGCATTAAGAGTTCAAATTAAAAAAAAGTAAAAGATACACAAGTGTTCATTATCTTAAAATATTTAATGAAACGTATTGTTCTGGTATCTTGAGAATTGGTAAAAGCTCTTCTCCTGAAAAGTTATTTCTTGTTCCGGGCTAGCAAGGGCTAATTCATTCTTTTGTCACTCAGCAAAAGATCAGTGCTCTCTCCAGTGGAGATTTCATGATCAGGGATGTCCAAAATGCCAATTTCCTAAGGCTAATAAAAAAGGGGGAAATTACCACTGCTCCTTAGAGAAAAAACCTAAAATATGGTCTCATCAGGTTAGTTCCTACAAAACAATGCTGTACAGGTCTGCTACTGGCACCTGCAACACATCGATGCGGCCCTATCTACATTGAAAATAAACTGTGAGGTTATTTTCTTCCCCTCACAGCTTGAAAAATAAGTGAAAACCTGGGCTGGCTGGTCCTGGGAGTGCATCTTTACATAGATTACAGACTGTCTGCAGTTTCAGGCTCCGGATAGATTTATTTATAACTAATAAATTAGCCCTAAAATTATTTTCAGAGAACATAAAATAATTTCAATAAAACCTTTACAATTAGGGAAATGATTGCACTAACAAGTATTTAGACTAATTATGATGGAGATCTGAGCAGACACTACATTTAATTAAACAGAGTATTTTTAAAAGCACAGATGTAAACCTTAGAGATGGTGGCTCATCTGATGTGACAAGAGAAAGTTCACAGCTGAAGAATAAGCTAATCCACCTCTTGCATGGTGGTAAACATGGATAATGCACACAGATTCATTTTGGCTGTGCTTCAAACTTCCAACCCTTTATTCTTAAGCCTCACAGGACAGCTTTGAAGTTGAGGATAAAGCTCCTCTAGCACACCATTACCAAAGAACAACCTTCTGATTATGATCTCATGAAAGTGTAATCAATAACTTACACAAGTTAAAAGCGTGGCAAACAGCAAAGGTCACGTAATTGGGCCTTTATTGAGTCCATGTGTTTCACTCTTGGCTTTAACTGGCACTCCCGTATAATAAATATCTCTCTCCAAAATGTAAGCAATGAACTTTCTCAAAAGTTATGAAATCTCACAGCAGCTTCTGTCAGACTGGAGTCCTTCTCGATCTCAAAGAGGGATGCTTCCCCTTTAGTATACCCAAGTGACAGAAAGTTTGCAGCACCTCTGAGTGAGAGTTTCTTTATTTACTGCTCAGTAGATAATGGTCTTTAGCCTTGTATTCCAATCAAACAAGTCTTTAAAAGTTACAGTGAAAAGGTTTTGAAAAAAATTCCTGACTGCTGTCTTTTAACATCTGCTGCGTGGATTTTAAATGCCTTTTTTCGTGAATATCCAGAGTAATTTTGTTCTTGTTTTACGGGCTGCCATTGACCAAAGCAAATTCTAGATACTACCATGAAAGAATTCATTATTTAAATAGAGTGTTTGATCAGTGTATGTGAAAAGGAACTTGTGTGTTTACTGTTGTACGTGAAATCACACTGATTTGTCTACTGAGAAAAGACCTGAGTATGTGGACAGGTATCACTATAATGTTTCCATGTACCACACAGGCTCCACATAGTTATGTCCTCCATAACTATACTTTGATTTTATCAAAGCAAGATGGACTTATCTTCATAATAAGGCAGGGAAGTATTACCTTATCCCCAGTTTCTGACGAGAAACTGAACAGTTTCTACAAACAACTTTTCTGTCTTTCAGGCTGTTTCCGTAGGCAGGGTCTGCACAGCTCCATCCCTGGGTTACCATACCAGTCTTACAGGGGCCAGTCTTTTGAGTTAAGGTCCAGAATGGCCCCACATATCTTCCAGCATTTAAATGAAGTATATTCTTCAAAGCCAGATCATCCTTGACTTCCTGTACACTCAGAGGAGAGAGACCAGCACTTGCAGAAGAAAATTTAGCCCAGCCAGAGTCTGATTTTCCTGCTGCCTTGAACTGCCTTTCTCTCTCTCCCTGGGTGCAGACGGAGTCTATTCGCAGCGCAGGCATCTTCACCTGGCCTCACTCGGCTGACTTGCTCTGCGCTGGTTTGCTAGCAAAGTCATACCCCAGAGAGGTGGCGAGTCCTGAATTTCACTGCGGCACATGGGCTGCGCTGCTGAACACAAGAGAGTTCTCCGCACTTGGTATCATTTCACTGAGTTTTAGTTATTTGGAGAAATCCTCATGTACCGCTGCTCGTGTACCAATCCCTTCCTACTCTTCAAGGCCGGTCTTCTTTGCTTTCTCTTCTTCTTGTCACAATCTTTCTTTAGAGGGGATTCAGACGATGAACATGGCAAAGAGTCATGCTGGTTTTCCTTTTTTTTCCTTCTGCTACAGTCCCCTTCTTCAACGGGATTAAGAAAGGTTAAAAGTTTTGTGCACTTGGTGAAAGACAAAAGTAGTGTTCTGATACAGGCAGTGCTGGCATGACCAGGGCAATCCTCCATTCAGGGAAGATGAAAGAAATTAGGAAGACTTATGACAGTTGGGGTAAAGTTGAGCTTCCAGACAAACCCTTTGCACACACTTGCAGGAATGAGTCGTACTCAGAAAGTTATGCAGTTTATTTTGTGAAAGCTACATCTGTCTGTTTTTTTTTTTTTTACTCTGGATAATGTGACCTATCATCTGTCAGTACAAATCCTGATAGGGAGGGCCAGCAGCTGGCCGTTCACCAGAAGAACATTTTGCAGACCCTAACCTCATTTGTATTAGAGAAAACGCCAGTGGGACAGTTCAGCTTCAGATGTGAATGAGTGGACCTTCTCAAGCCCAAATTTACCTCTGATGAAAAACCAGTGGCAGTCTGATGACAGCAGAAGTCGATACTCTGCTCTAAGATAACTCCCCCCATTTGGGATTACAGAGTTTTGCTGAGATCAAGAGCTGTAATTTATTCCTTGATGCACAGCTACGGTGAATCTGGTCTGCTCTTGCAGACCGAGGCCAAATTGTCCTTTTTGGCCCTCAATACGTCCCAGATGTGCTCACAACCCATAACTTCTGCTGGAGTCAAAGGCTGCTGGAGGTTCTCCAAATCCCCCAAACCAGCCTTTATTGACTAACTGAAGCGAGTAGCTCGGGACTGAGTATGGACCACTGTACTTTCAGAAAGAAAGAAAGAAAGACTGGAGGAGAACAACGCCCCGCACTGCAAACCTTGCTGAGCTGTCAGGTCTGCTCCCTGCATCAATACAGGGCGCAGAAATGCAGCGCTCGGCACAGCAGCCTGTCGGTCAAACCCTGCCTGTCATCTGTAGCGGGACTCGCTTTGATACCAGTCAGCTGAGTTAGGGTCAGTTTTGTTTGGTTCTGCTTGAATTTCTGCCGGTTAGAAGAGGCTTTGGGTTTGGGAGTTGTTTCTCTGTTTTGACTTGATTTGCCACATTTTCTGCAGCTCGCAGTACCGGGACTGCCCCAGGGCAGCTCAAGGCAGCCTACGACTGGGCTGTGGCAGTCCTGCCCTCTTCAGACATAGCCATGTGATGAGCTAACCAAGACAGCAGATCAAGTTAAAAATTAATCACTTCGTTCTATAGGGCTAGTTTTCAGCCAGAGCAGCTCCCTGAGCAGCCACATCAGCACTGGCACAAGAAAGAGAATGGAAATGCGTGACCAGGGATGGGAAAGAAGATGGGTTGGTGTCAGCTGCTAGCCTGGCTGAAGCTGTCGTGGAATGGCACTGGAAGCAAGGCGAATTGTTCCCATGCCGTTGGCAGGCGTCAACTTTTCTCACCACACTCTCAAATTTCCTTATCCTGGAGTGAGGAAAAAACTAAGCTGAGAATCATCAGTGAGATGATGGGTCCTCCAACGCGCTACTGAAACCAACAGAACCATGCACCCAAATAGGGCATGCGCATTTCTGATAGCACTGCCAGAGCCGTCGCATGGACACAAGGCTTTTTAACTCTGAGAAAAATGAAAAATCCAAACACGATTCCACCCTCAGAAATATGATCTTGCAATTGTTCATTAAGGTTATACACCGGGAATAATTCAAGTCCTGTTCGTATTAACAGGTTAACGCCAGATTATGAACACGTTTCTGAAACGTGATCAAGGAGCTGTGGTCTTTAAATGGAATATGACATACCTCTCAGGAAAGTGAGACACATGCCAAGTGCCGCCTTTCCAGCTGTGGCATGCCACCTGGGTGTGCTGTGCAGCTGAACTGAGGATAGGCTGCCTTGCCACGTCTTAGGAAAATGTCGTACAAAGAGTTAGAGAAGAGACTGGACAAGGATGCTGCACCAGGAGGCTTTTGTGATCATACCAACCATACATATTGTTTGCCAGTGAGGAAATCCACTGGTCAGGGTATCACCTGTCCCGGCTAAGGATGATGCTGTTCTGGTGCAAAAAAGCTCTGCTGCTTTTGCGTATGAGGTGCTCAAGCAAACCAGACTGGAACATGTGCGCTCCTGAATCAAGAGAGCCTGACACTCCTCCAACAGCCTTTGCTGGTATGGTGGTGCACACAGCATATGGGCTCCCTCATGTGGATCTCCTAAGATGTACCAGGGACGGACCATGCAAGTACAGCTCGGGAGTGCTGCAGCTGAGGAAGACGCCACACAACCCGCTCTCTTCAGCTCTGCTCGGAAAAGGGACTCTCGACACCCGCCGCAGTGTGTGGGGAAGGAGATCCCATCTTTGCTCCGCTCAGAGTGAAGAGACACAATGCTGTCTAGACAATGGGATTAAGTTTATGCAACATGCAAACTATTTTCAAACTTTTAAATCTCTGAGGAACAAAGGGGTGTTTTTTCCTAATCTTTTCTACCTTTCAATCTTTTTTTTCTAAGGAAACAGAGGAAATGCTACACAAAAACCACTTGTGTTAATAAAACAAAGTTTCAAGAAGTCTTACGGTATGCAGTTAAACAGTCAAAAATCAGGAAATACCAGTGAATAATGCTGTATATACAGACTAAACTCTGTCTCTGTTTTTACAAGACATTAAAACCTCATTATGTACATGAGCCCATACTAATTCTCATCTATGAGACATAACATCATGCAGCTTCTTCTGTAACCATGAACCTTACACAACCAAAGAACTGGTGCTGAAGACCTGCAGGTTTCCTCAGAGTGAATGGCTGTTACAAACACCGAGTAGCCTTTGAAAATCTGGCCCATTAAGTCAACTGGACACATTAACATGCAGATACACAGTAAACCGCACAGCTGCAAGCTGTGCAGCACAAGACATGCAGAGGTCTAGGGAAAATATGCTTGCATATGAAGGCCAACTACCTTAATGTAATAGTTTGTTGCTGTAACTTTTCAATTGTATTTAACAAACTGAGATGCATATGAATTAGGGGTGGCAGAAACTGAAATGCCACAACTTGCTGACCACAAGATTCATCAGAAATGTTTTTTTGGGAAATGTGTATGGAAAAAACTCTCAAGCCCAAACCATGCTGGTCATATGCAAATATCCACATATGTTTTCAAATTTTTCAAGTAGTAGATTTTTAAAGTAGTAGAAATCTGTTTTCAGAAAAATTATGATTTATCTGTAGGCTATTAACATATTGTTGAAGGACAACAGGTGAACAGCATACCTCAGTTAGAAGGTCCGTTTTCCATGATATAGATACACCTGAAAGCTATGTTTAGTTAATGATTGAGTTTTCAATATGCAGGTTGTACAAATTTTAATCCAAGGCTTTTTGCTTTTTCAAAGAAATGTCTTCAAATATTTTCTATGCATTGAGAGTGGTCAGTAGGTCATCTTGAGCTTGCCAGAAATATAAATTAGACTTTACCACAGGAACTAATTTAAGTATACCATTACTAAATCTGGCTTATCTAGAAGTCTATAATCAGAGATAAAAAGCAGCTTCACCTAAACATCTCTGCTCCTTGATTATCATCAGAGTAGATGCTTATGCATTTAAACTAAACTGTCCTGTGAATGTGGCTGGGGTAGCAAAACCAGATTTGTTGTCAAGGCGTAATAATAATGTGTGAAACAGTGTTGCAAACTCTCATAATTGAGTATCAGTTCAAGAAATACTGCTCCGGTTATAAGAAAAGCTCCAGCCCTCCTCTCTCTGTCTCACCACGCCTAGGGAAGCCCCTGCGGACTGGCTGCTTCCTCCACCTTCCCCTCTCCTGGGTGAAATAACCAGACACAGCCTGAGCAGGAGACTGGCACAACTCTCTCCTCAGAGCAGAGAGGGTTAGTTTGGGGATCCTCTTCTGGTTTGATGGGGAGTGGTTATAAAGGAATCAGAGACGGAAGAATCTCACAATACCACTTTCACAGAAGGGCAGTGTCCATCCCTTTCTTTCCATGTCTCACAAAACTGGCTTTCTGCTTCCCACTCTTCATGAGACCTCTGGCCTGGGGGAGAAATCCTGCAGAACCTGAGCACACTCCATCACCTGCTCTAAACCAGGAAGGGGGGAAGACCTTACTGCAGTTACCTCAGTCTTTGCAGACAGGGACAAGAACATACATAAACCTAGGACAGAAGTTTCTGTTGGGAGTTGTTGGGGTTGGGGAGAGGTGGAGAAACAGATTTCACGAGAACTTGCAGAGGCAGCAAGCTCTACACCTCCAGGTAACCATTCCTCCTGCCAGCAAACTTTCAGATTCCTCATCCTTTCAAATATTTCCCCATTAATTTAATTGAATGAACTTACACTGCTTGACTGTATTTTACAGGATGAGAAAACCTTACTTTTGGATGAATAAAGGTCTTATATAAATAAACTAAATACTTAGGAATGTTTTAAATCTTGTAATTCTACTGTTAGGTTTCAATTAATTGCTGTCTAAACAAATCATAGTGACAGTGGTATCATAGCACCAACTATATAAATTATGAAGTTTACTTGACTGCAAATGTTTGGCAGGACAATTAAAAAGGGTCCATTAACTAAACAGGATATTCACACTGATACAATTCAAATGTGAACTCCATTAGCGGGCAGGATAAGGCACAGACTTTGTCCCATCAAAGGAAAGCTACTGTTACGTCAAGTAAAAATGTGAAACCCAAGTGGTTCTTGATGTGATGAAGGCCTCTAATTTCTGTCTGTAAGGGACACTATAAGCTTCTCCACCCTGTACCTAATACCAACACTTCACAGCTCTGACTGGAGGGGAGAAACATAGAATCATGGAAT
>NW_009202095.1:0-5281 GCF_000690835.1 Fulmarus glacialis
GCCCAGCCTGTCCCTGAGCAGCAATCGCTCCTCCCCAGCCCCCTCCCCCTGTTCATATACTGAGCATGACGTCATATGGTATGGAATACCGCCTTGGCTAGTTGGATTAGCTGTCCTGGCTATGCTCCCTCCCAGCTTCTTGTGCACCTGGCAGAGCACGGGAAGCTGAAAAGTCCTGGATTAGTGTAAGCACTACTTAGCAACAACTAAAACATTAGTGTGTCATCAACACTATTCTCATACTAAATCCAAACCACAGCACTATACCAGAATTAACACTATTCCAGCTGAAACCAGGACACGCTTTTAACCATTGAATGTTTCTTTTCTCCTTGAAGAAATTAGCAGGTGTTTTTCAGCTGTAGCAACAAAGCTTATTTATAACTGTTATCCTCTGCCTGTATGAGCTCATAATGCTTACAATAAATGTACTTTTTTCTGCAAGATATCATTATAAAGTCATGATATCAAAGAGCTTAAAATTTATGCAATAATTTTATGCAGTTTTAGGAAATATCATCATATTTTACAATCCAATAAAAAATAACTAGGTAGCATCTCTTTTATAGATATAATGTTGAATCTTTATTGTAACATCATTACCCCAAACCATCTAAATTCAGTTTTACTACCAAAGTTTGGACATAGTCCAGAACAATTATACTTCTTGGATACATGGTACTGAAATGGTCTCTGACTTCCTGTAGCTATTCTCTTCTGATTTACAATTCCAGTGCAAAACATGCAAAACACTACTAATAAACACCATTTTGATAGTTGTGCAGATGTTGGTGTTTAGTTAAGCTTTCATTTCCCTTGTTTCTCAGTGTTTGGAATTTTACCTCACCTACTGGCACTACAGGTAAGTGAACTGTAAGTGACCCATCCAAATGGTTGCAGTTAGGTTCTGTGTCACAAAAATATAGGTCTAGAATCTTCTCTCTCTGCCTTTATTTGATTAAAAACAAACAAACAAACAAACAAAAAAACCTCACCAAAACTAAAGTCTTCCTCTTTAAGAATAGAAAGGAGCAAAGCTGTCACCTCAGCAGGATTTTGCTCCTTTGGTAAAATTGTCCAGCATAAATATACATATATAAGACTTTACAGACAGGTAGTAGCAGATGATTTTTTTTTAATGGCAACTATAACGTACCAAAATGAGTATCATGAAAGAAGATGGAGAGTCATAACAACAGTTACATTTAAAGAATTAGGAGCTATACCAAATCACACAAGGACTATATTAAAAGTTACAGACAACCAATAAATAGTAGTAGGGATCTCTTAGATATGATACATTGTAAAGAAGTCCCACTGTTCCAGAAAACTTTACATATTGGCTTCATTTTGTAGAATTTTCCTATTCCCAGTCATGAGGTCCCTAATTTTTTATCAACTGGTACTCTTATGAGAATAGCAGATCATGAGAGCTAACATTCTTCAGCAAATTTAATTTCATTCCCTTGTTGCATTGCAATATGACATATGTATGTCAAATGAAAATGTGATAGCTGTAGACTAGTCTGTAGACTTAGCTCTTCAGGATTTTGTACAGTACTCTGCAGCAGTTCACAAAAGTTTAATAACATGACATTTCAAAAGTGCCACACAACATACTACTAGATTAATGATTAATAAATGTTTGCTAAAATCCCTCAAAAATAAAAAGAAAACATAATTTAGATATTGTTTTGAATTGCAGTACTGTAATGTCTGCTTGTTGCTATTGTACAGTGGCACAGTAAATGATACTGTTATCAAGACTGATTACACTCCTTGCAGAGTTGATTCTGCTAAAAATATTTATTGATTAATAGCAAGGAGCTGGAAGAAAATGTCAGTAAAAAAAAAGAAAAAGCAATAATTTGTTTCAAAGTTTCATACGAAAAAAGGTAAAGGGAAATATTTGTTCATTTGACAGAGATTTTTTTTTCTTAAAAACTTCTTTAAAATGAATGTCTTAAAGTCCTGGATTTTCTAAAAATAGAAATTTCCTGCAGCAATGGGTGGAACATGATATTCTGAATCTCATTTGCAGTGAGGATACTCCTTAGGTCTATGGACTCAGGGAAGATTATATTTTAGATTTCATTGTAGCTTCATATTTACAGAGTGAAGGTTAAGAAAGTCTCAGGATCATGAATTGTTGCTTTTCAGTGTTGGAGGCAATAGCTTCCATATATTCTTAAATGTTCTTAGGAATTTTATAAATATGCAAACAGAATATAAATCCTTCAAATTAAAAAAAAAAAGATAATGTTACTTGTAGTTAATGTTAACTACAGAAAATAAAGATACTGTCTCAACAGAGATACTACAGAAACTGCAGAACTCCTACATGATGTCGTTTGACTTGCTTTTTTACTTGCATACCTTTTTTTGTCCTAAGTACCATTGTCTCAGAATTAATTTTATTTCAAATGTTCTCGGAATTATTCAGAACCATAGGACCAACAAAATACAGTTATCTACAAAGAGAAACCAGAATTTTGGTACTAGTCGTGCCTCTGTAATCCAGAATTTTAGGATTTGGATGTATTTCATCTGATCACTCTTACTACAACAGTGATATTAACTCACCCTTAGTGAATAAACTCCACACTGTAATTCTGAGGATCCATAATATCCATAAAATCCATAAAACTAAGACTATAAAGACAGTTTCCAGGATGCTGTTTTTTGGATAAGTTTTTTATCACTTTGTCTTTCCATGTTTGGAGTATTGGCTACTTTTTTGATACTATGCTGTATTGGGTTTGTATAGCAATGTTTTGGTAGCGGCGGGGCTACAGGGGTGGCTTCTGTGAGAAGCTGCTAGAAGCTTCCCCTATGTCCAACAGAGCCAATGCCAGCCAGCTCCAGGACAGACCCGCTGCTGGCCAAGGCCGAGCCCATCAGTTGTGGTGGTAGTGCCTCTAGGATAGCATATTTAAGAAGGGGGGCGAAAAAACTGGACAACAGCAACTGCAGCCAGAGAGAGGAGTGAGAATATGTGAGAGAAACAACTCTGGGGACACCAAGGTCAGTGAAGAAGGAGGGGTAGGAGGTGCTCCAGGCACCAGAGCAGAGATTCCTCTGCAGCTCATGGTGAAGACCATGGTGAGGCAAGCTGTCCCCCTGCAGCCCATGGAGGTCCACGGTGGAGCAGATATCCACCTGTAGCCCACGGAGGACCACCACGCCGGAGCAGGTGGATGTGCCTGAAGGAGGCTGTGACCCTGTGGGAAGCCCACGCTGGAGCAGTTCGTGAATAACTGTAGCCTGTGGGAAGGACTCACACTGGAGAAATTCATGGAAGACTGTCTCCCGCGGGAGGGACCCCACACTGGAGCAGGGGAAGAGTGTGAGGAGGAAGGAGCAGTAGAAACAAAGTGTGATGAACTAACTGCAACCCCCATTCCCCATCCCGCTGCGCCACTGAGGGGGAAGAGACAGAGAAATCAAGAATGAAGTTGAGGCTGGGAAGAAGGGAGGGATGGGGGGAAGTTTATTTCTCATTATCGTACTCTGATTTGATTGGTAGTAAATTAATTTTCCCCAAGTTGAGTCTGTTTTGCTTGTGATGGTAATTGCTGCACGATCTTCCTGTCCTTATGTTGACCCATGAGCCTTTCACTGTAAGGTGAGGCCACACCTGGAAAAGTTTTGAACCTCTACTTTTCAGGAATTTCAAGACACTTGAGAGTGTCCAGTGGAGGGCTACCAAGGTGGTCAGGGGCCTTGATTCATTCATTCTAATTCAAAGCGTTAGAGTTTAAGGGCTTCTCTGAAACAGTGACCATAATGTATGTGGGATAAACATTTGTCAGCGTCAAAAAAGGCAAAAAAAGGAACAAAAAAAAAGGTAAAGGTCATATCTGAATGGTTAGGGACTTTCAGCAGCACACCAGTTAAAAGCAGAGATTGAGAGTGCTGGCCTTGCTTAATCAGAAGGAGATGAGGTTAAGGGGTACACTGTTAGCAACCTACAGCTACGTGAGGAGGAATTACAAACACAGCACAGTTTTAGCAAGGGGCAATGGCCACAGGTTGCAGTTTGGGAGGCTCAGGTTACCTCTTCGGAAAAGATGTTTTTTTACTGGGATGGTAGTCCAGCCCCGGAATGGGTTGACGCAGGGTAGTGTAGAATCTGCATCCTTTGGGGTTTTTAAGACTCAGCTAGCCAAAGTCACAGTGACCAGATCTCATGTTGGCAACAATCCTATTTCAGGCTGGACGTTGGATCAGATGATTTCTGAGATTTCTTCCAGGCAATATTGCTGGTTACACATCTTCTAATGTAATCCAGTTAGGGGCAGTTGGGGCATTTTGATTTATTTGCAGTGAGAATGCAGCGCTGACTTATGGTCCCTTCAGTCATTTTCATCAGGGCTATTATTCAACCAGTTTGTCCCAAGTTGTACTGATGCATGTGGTTATTTTACTCCAGGTACAGAACTTTGCAATTTGCCTTGTTAAACTAATGCAAAATGGAAATAAGGAATTTCTTGTTTTTACATGGGTACTTTTAACATCTCTTTGCCTACTCAGGAGTGACATGGAATATTTATTTCTCATTCTGTTTCTTCATGTGAGCATTCCTCATGAAGAAAATTTGTGTTCTGTGTCCTTATAAATAATTCCTTTCATTTCTTGATATTCTAACTAATATATATTAGACACTTTGTGGGCATCTTCACCTTAGACAGATCAAGCTTAAAAATTTTCTGCCACTGTGGAAAGTGGTCACTAATCCCTGAGCATTAATGAGCATCACTTCAATGAGCAACCAACAGCAATTTTATGTAATTTCAAAATGTGTTCTAAAGGAACTTCACAATTATAAGAAATATTAATTTAAAGGAAATAATTTTATGCAACAGTGTTTATGTTTTCTATTAATTTAGTATAAATTTATATTGTAGCAGAGAGACTGTATGTAAAATCTACCAAATCAGTTACTTTCGGTTTGTGTGATTTTTTTTTTCATTTGTATGCCTGAGTTTTGCTAATATTTTTTCATTTAGTTGAGCTGCTAAACAGAACAAATATCCTTCCTCCTTTTTTTTTGTTAAGAAACTGTTCACTTTTCCTCTACACCCATGAGCAGTAAACTAAAAAAGAGCATCTAGATAGTTGTATGTTTTATCTGCATTTGGAATTTGAATATCCAGATCTTTACAATATGCTCCCACTGCTTTCATAGAAGAAAATAACACAGATTTATGTTAGACTAGTTTCTTCAAGTGTTCACTATAAAAAAATAACATTTTAGAGCTCAATGGTAGTGATGATGAGG
>NW_009202096.1:0-32795 GCF_000690835.1 Fulmarus glacialis
TCTGGATGCGACCATCCAACCAGTTCCTTCTCCACTGTTCAGTGGATCATCCAGGTGAAACACTGGACCATCAAATCCGTATCTCTCCAGTTTAGAGAGGAGGATGTTGTGGGGGACCGTGTCAAAGGCCTTACAGAAGTCTAGATAGATGACATCCGTAGCTCTTTCCAAGCTTTAGAATAAATACTTTCGAATATTATCACACAGTAGAAATTGTTCATAGCTGGCTACTGAAAGTTAGACAAACTTTTATTTATGCTCCTGATCTTCAAAAGCGCCAAGAGTCTTACTGCTATCCCTAAAAGTTTTTCTCTAAATAAGGACTACAAGACTGAATTGGATATGAAAGTCAAGCAAGACTTGTTAACAAATATAGCAGTACAAACCATCACTTTATTGTGCCCAGACTTGAGTTTTCCTTTTTGAGGTGTTTTTTCTTCTCTTCCATCTTGCCTCATTCATCGGTGTATACACAGAATACATTTTGAACAATCTAAATTTTTGTCAGAATCTACTTTTATAATACAAAGAACAAACAGACACCATCCCAATGTTTTGAATGGCTGCCTAGATATGGAAACTGCAGTCGCTAAGCTCACTGCTCCAAGCAGTCTCATGTGCTTTATAACCTACAATACTTGCACAACCGAACCTACCAGGTGACCAAGAGAGACGTTCCTGCTTGCTCTCTGCAATATCCCAATTGCACTGCTGAAACCAGCACTTACCTGAAGATGCAGATTTATCTAATGCAGAACACGGGGGAAATGGCATGGGAAAATATTAGGGAAGTGAATTATGTGCCAAATGCAAATAAAGGACCAACAACTAAGTCTCTCACTGCAATCACAGGAAAATAATTATCCACGTTACATACAATTGTTCCCTTCAGTGTCACTGCAGAAGTTATACAAAAGTTCTTACTAATTTTATTTAAATCCTATGTAGGCATGAAAGTATTCATCCTGGCATTATAAGTGATGAAACATAACATTAACATAAACTTATTTATATGAGAAACGCTGCTGACAGAGTACATGCTTCTTCATTTTATGTTTTTACATTCTCTCTTTCCGAGACGCTCAGCCAAGTGTCCCATCAATTACACTCATGCAAAAGAAGAACAACTCCAATAAAGACTGTATAAATTCATCATTCTAACTAAGAGGCAATATGTAATAGTAAGCTGATTTTGACAAAACTAGTAGATCAGAATAATAAAATTTAAAACCAAAGTTATCTATATCGTCTAAGGAAAAGACGACTAGTTTTAGAACAGATAGCACGGTATATATGATTCTTTCTACTTGACTACACAAAATTACTTGTGTTAACAGAAGGAATCTGGCGGTTTGTTCAGTTTAAGTTAACAAGAAGGGACCTTTCCTTTGCTGTATCTGTACTGTCCACTGTCAGTAAACAAGCTCCACAAGAACTTTGCTTTCCCACAGACACCCCTCTGCTCTACTTCAGACCCTGGCACTGTTGTTCTGCAACTCATAACTAGAGCTTGGAAGTCTCCTGCACACTACGGTGAACTCTACTTACTTGATTCAGGTAACCTCACTACTATGTGGTTAAAGAAAAAAAAAGCCTACCACTACTTAAACCAATCATCATACAGTAGAGCAACTTAAGCACCACAGACAAAAGTCTCAAGACACTTCTAAAAACAATCGCCTTGACACTTTTGTTCCAGAAGTAAGCTTTCACTCAAGGAAAGACAAGCAAATCCCAGAGTACAGTGGTAAGACAACTTAAACAGTGGCAAAAACATTCTGTGTAACTTGCAAGAATATTTGGTTTGATTTCTCCCCTTTTGGGAATAAGAATTTTAAAATTCTTATTGGACTTTTTTTTAAAAATGTCTTTTACCTCTTAAACTATAGTGCAGCTATTTTGTTGAAGAGCAATGTAGAAACAAAGCAAGTTAAATATTGGATTAGCAGATGACAGCTCTTCAAAAATATTCTCATTAAAGTTGCTCAGAGCACCAGAAAAAACAGGTTTTATGCTTTAAAAACTATGTTACAGGGTAAGCTTCCTCCCTCTTACCATGTCCTTGAGGACCTGTGAATACTGTTGTGGGTGGCAGCGCGTTGGCAAAGCAAATGCCAGCAAACTGCCTCCCCTCACACAAGTGATTGATTTATCAGTTTAATAAAGCTGTAAATAGAGAAAAATGTTCCTCAAGTCTTAACAGCGAACTACAAGCAAATAGGCAACAAGCTCTGATGCCGCATTGAAAATAAAACTACTTGTGAAATACAGCATATGTTAAATTTTCCTGTCAGCAGCCCTCAGAAAATCTGACCGCTATGATTTCCAGCTACATGACACAGTCCTTGAATTCTGGTGACAGAGCCTTATAATATCAATGTTGGGTGCCCTTGCTTTCATCTGTGGAGAGCACCCACGTGGTTTTTATTACATTTTTCTCAATTTAAAACAGAAGGAAGCCAGTACAAGAGAGCTAAAAACAGTGCTACAATGCACTAAAACAAGAAAGGATCCCTCCAGCCATATAACAAAACCAAAATTCTTTGCAATCACTTGGTGCTTCTATATGTACATAATTTAGAAAGCTACCGATGTCTATAATTAATTGTACAAGATATAAAGTGCTATGTGTATATGTGTATAATTCCTCTATCATTCCCAAAAGATTCCTTAAATACTTTTCTCCCTCCACCTAAATACATCACTGTCATACCACCTGCCTTTTTTTTTCTTTGCAAGACTCTGTTTCTGGCATATCATGCCATTTCTGTCTAGAGTTTCTCCTTCCTTCTTCCCATCCTTGCAAATTTAACAGGACAGTTGCTAGTTAACTCTTCTATACTGTGAAATAGAGAAAGTAAGCTGCGTTGGAAAAGGATAGATGTTATCTAGCAGCCTGCAGCAGACAATTGCCAGCTGCACACAGGCTTGAGCCTGTAAACATTGTAAGATTTTCAAGGGATAAATTCAGTTCTCACTCATGATTAATTATATTTTTGTAATGCACAAACCAGTTTCTAAGTAAAACCTCAAAACTTCAGCCATGACATAAGTATTTGAGATTCTGTTTTTAAGAGTTATTAAAATTGGACAACTCAAGGCATTTTGGAGATAGAAGTTGGGGTGGGGAGAGTTTAACTTCAGATGAGCGTTCTGTTTCAATTACCTGAAAATATTCAGCTTGGGTTTGATGCATTTTTTTTGCTCCAGGTTTGCTTCAACATTGAAGCAAATATGGTTTTTTTATTGCAAATAATAGTAGGTTTTCATTCAAGAAGGGGAGTTGGGGTGGATTTCAACACAAACATTGTTAAAGATATACATTTTTGTGGTTGAAACTAATTCTGTTGTGTAAAAAGTTTAATCTTTAATTGAAAAGAAAAAGCATTTAGATGAAAAATTTCCAACCATTTCTAAGTCTTACACAACTGGAACACTAGACCTCTATTCCATTTTTCACTAAATACTGGCAAATGCAGCAAAGAAACTGCCAAATACTCATCAAGATTCAGCAATGTCTCTGTAGGCCTTCAAATCCTTTCCCAGGAGCTGTGGCTTTAGAAACAAGTCAGGCACATCTTCTGCAACCTTGTCTGCAGCCCAGGGGAAATAAAAAGACACCAATTACATGGGATTGGCCTCATAATATTGGTCTTGTTCTTGTGGTTGCTTTTGCTTTTAAAGCAGTGATTGTCCTTACTGTATCTATTGTAATAGTCAAGAACACACCACAGTATGGCCTTTGCCCTATCTCCTGCTGCAAGGCAAGAGCAAGGAAACAGAGAAAAGCAGGCAAGAGTCGTGAGGGAAAAGTGGCTTCACCCTGCCAGCACATCACATCCAACAGCTTGTTTAAATTCTGCAATGCCTTTTAAAGATCGACCTTCATTAGCTTTCACATACCCTCTGACCTCTTGAAGGTCTTTAATATGCTCAACATTATCAAGTGCGGTCTTTCCACTATATCAACTCTCTATCCCTTCCTACCACAATTTGTAGTATTTTTTTACACGATATTTAATTAGAAGTCTGAGCTCTGTACTCACCAGAAATAGAAGTCAAATAATACCGATCTGCTTCACCAGAACAATTTGTTTTTACTACTGAACAAAACCCTAAAATCCCCAAAATGCAAGAGCTTCCAAAGTCCCTATTATGTCCATGAAAGTCAGCAGTCTTCTGTATTTAAAAGCAATTCAACATGTTTCAAGAGTGCTAAAATGCTTCTTTCTTCTTCTGATAGTCTAGGAACATATGCATGAACAATGTCTGTCTATCAGATTAAAGGCACTAAAAGTTTAACATGCATTAAATATTACTGAAGAAGCAAACACTGAACTCAGGCACTTGATGAGTTTGCCTCAGTATTTGTCTTGCCTTGCCTTTCTCTGTTAGAATTAAATCAGTAGGCTGTACCCTTAGCCTTTCTTTTCTAGGAAATAATCAGACTAAAATTAGTTTTTATATAGTGGAGATAAATATCATCAACTTCAGTGAGAATACTACATCCCATGAAATTAAACTTGTTTACTTGCTTCAGTCTTTTAAAGTATTGTAGCAGCAAATTTTAAAGTATTGATACAGCAAATGATCTACCAAGCAGAGAGCCCAGAGAAAAGTGATGCATGCCCTAGCTTTACAGCGATATAGTCTGTGTACGCCTTGTCTACTGGTGACTCATAGGACCACATGCTACTTGGAAGCAGTATCTCAATGTAGTTAGTATTAAATCCTCTGGTTTCTCAGATTTGTCTCAGGAGCACATTTAAAAGTAATTAGTTAATGAATTTTAAAGGAAAGAGAAACTCAGTTCATTCTAGAATCCTATTTACCATAAGTTTAGCAGTTTTTCAGAAAAATGTCATTTTCCTGAATCAACCTGCACACTGGTTAGACCATTACAAACTTAGAATCTCATTTTGGCTTGAAAAATCAAACTTACTGAGCCAAGTCAATAAATAATGCTGTTCAGTATGGTCAATAAATAACCAATGTAGCTCCTCTCCAAATCCATTTACAAGTAATCATGCAGACATTAAGCAGTTTTATAACTGATATCTAATGGCTACATAATAATACATTTATTAGAGGTTAATAATTCCTGTTACACTAGTAAATGGACTAGCATGGTTCATCACCATCCTTAATAGTCTCTTTATGAACTAAAAGGGAGGCTGTCAGGGAGCGATTGGTATACCACACGAACAAGGCTTCTTTAACGCCCTGTTTCTCATTTCTGGAGAATAATGTTCAAACACAGATGTCATAAGCCTGTCATGTCACGTTATGACAGAGTCATTCTCCCAAGTTTTGTCTGAAAAGTGCAGTGACTGCAGCAGACTGGAACATGGAGAAAACTAGAAATCTTAAAAAAACCGTACAAAAATAAGGTATTATCCATACATATTATCCATCTGGAAAACTTTTTCTGCCATTGCATTTCCCATAGAAAAGTGCAAAGTTAGTTTTCATCTGTCAGTTAAAGCTTTCAGGTCCTCCACACACACTTGACAGCCTTCAAGCAATTTGTTTTGCAGTTAGAGTCGGATAAGAAATTGTTTCTATTCCAGATGAGTGCTCAGGACAGAAACCGAGCAGGAGAAAAGAGATTCTGAAACCCCCTTTTTGTTCCTCAGGCTGTGGGTGAGGCTGTGTTTCCTCCTAGACCCTGGTGCAGGCTTAGTTAGCCCTAGCTTATACTTTGTTTCTCCGAACCCCTTTCCAGGCCCTGGGAAACAGCTGTAGCACAGTATACTTCAGCTACATCCCCATCACACCCTTGGGCTATTATTTGTCTTATACTGCCGTATGTTCCTCAAGTCAGGGCTAGAAGTAGAACTAGTGTGAGCCATTATATGAGTTACCCTCTCCAGTTTTTGAAAAACAGCCATAGGCAAGGATATTTATTAAGCTGTTTCCTCTCTCTAAAGTCCCTTTTATATCACTAGAGCTGAGGATTTTGCATACAAGTCCTTCCTATTTCATTTTTAGAGAATATTCCTTGGCATTGATTATGTCAAGATCCCGTTTTTCCCCTACTGCTTGCTAAAACTTCTTAAAAAATGCTTTAAAATCCTCCCCACTTAAGCTTCTCTTCATATATCACAAAGTGGAAAAAAGAGCATTTTTAAAACAAAATTCACGCGCTTGTGGCCATTTAACTAATATATTGAATGTAAAGAATATAGATGGGAAGATTGGTTTTCGTCTGCTATCCTCTGTTGTTTTAGCTATGTGCATCCCAAGCAGAAGCCTGTAACAGCCTTTCATGTCATCAGTGCAGAACATGAATGACATCCTGGACATAGGCTCGTCTAGCCACGAGTGGCCACTCTGCTGTGAGCAAGGAAAGTGACTCACCATCCTCTCATACCTTGTAGAACCACCTCTGGTGACTGTGAAGGGAATTATCGTATTTTTTACTGACAAGGCATATAAAAGATATGAGAAAGAAACAATACTGCATCAGTGTCAATAGCAATAGAAATGACTTGCTTAATCTGCCCATAGCCTGAGGTAGAGAATGTCACTGAAAACTAACCTTCATAATATTGCATTTGCAGGCAAAGCCTTGTCAGTCGACAGACTCATTTCTGGTTTCATATCTCTATCACTGAAGAAAAGTTTTATTAAAAGTAACTGACAATATCATTCCCTTCCTTGTCACCATCTTAGCCTGAATCCCTGTCTGTTACGGATATACTAAAATCATCTTACTTGGGATAGCATTTTCTAAGGAAAAAAACTGTACCAATGCTGCCCACACCTCTCCTTCTCCTGCTTCACCTGACTGTCTCTGAGTAACCATTCATAAGAACAACAACATTAAGCCAAAAATGTAGAATTTAAGGCCTGTTCATCCCTTGTTTGAATAAGTCCCAGTGAGGGGCTATAACATGTGGGTTAAGCAGAGGCTTGCACCACCCCTGCTCCAGGCCATGCTCTAACAGGGACTGCTCCTCTCACTCGGTGGGACCAGGGTGGCCACGGGACTGGCTGTCAGCAGGCAGCCTGGGCTCCCTGGCAATTGCCCAGATGGATTTTGGTATGGGGCTGGCCTACCTCCTCCCGTCCTTGTTGGCTTGGGTCACAAATCTGAACAAAGGCTAAGAAATTCAGTGGAAAGAGATGTCCTCGATGTTCCTTCCTGTCTTGGAAAGACAAGTAGGAGGAAGGTTCCCTGTTCCTTTTTTTCCAGCTATAACGTAAATGGGATTTTGCCTTCATAATCTTTGCCAGTCAATGTCATTAGTATAGATCAGTAAAGGAGATTTCCTAGGGCAGGACATGGTTTTGCACTCGCTACTCAAGCTAACCTGATTTTGAGCTGAGCGCTGCTAAGCTGAACTGATTTTGGTGGAAGTTCTGCGCCAGTGAAGAAAGCTGTCTAAGCTAAAGTTGAATGAGCCCTTGTTTTACACATCCTATTTATTTGAAGCTATCTTTTAATTAACAGTGATTAAAATATCAGAAGCTTTTAAATAAAAAATACAGTTATATTAGCAAAGCACTAATAAATATAGAAAACAGCTGAACAAGGAAGAATATGAGCTGCATGAGAGACAAGGTCCTCTCCATGTCCAAAATTTCTGTGATGCGATATTAAGATGGTGACTTGTGACTAACAAGTATTTTAAATAGGAGACTCCCTTTTTGTTTTAAAGAATAATGCTTCTTAAAGATGATTCCAGAGTCCCTCACCAGAAATGCATTTCTTATGCATTGAATTAATTTTTGCTGACTTTAAGAAATAGTCATCAGTCACCCAAAATATGTTCCCCAGAGAATCAAACAGCCAGCGAAACTTCACATAGCTCTAGAATTTATGTGCTTAAAATATGCATTAAGTATATCAAACCAATTCTAGGATGTTTTAGACCATAAAGTCTGATTTCAGCTATTGTAGATCATTGGCTCTGCTTTACAAGAAACATTGTTTTACAGGTTTGTAACTCAGCTATAAAAATGTGCTCCAGGCTAAAGCTCAGTATAAAAAGGTCTCAGCTGAAGGGTAATCTTTTTCATTACAACCTTTTGCTACTTTGTTTAGCTATTTAATATTACAGGTGTCTTTAAAAAAATCCCCTTCCACTGTAGGATTATTATCAATACCAGGGGTTGACTTATACTCTAAACTGCAGGGAAACAGAAAGGTAATCCAGATTTAAAAAAAAAAAAAAAACAACCAACCCCCTCCAAATGCTAGAACTATGAGTTTTACATGGTCAAGGTTTTAGATTTTTAAGATAATGTATTAGAACCCGTTTTTAAAAGAGCTGTAACTTCCTGTGCACTTCAAACCATATAAAAGGATGTAATGTAATTAATGTATTACCATTAACATATTGGGAGATCTGCGACAGAGTGCTTCATCAGTGCACCTCTACGTATTGACAATTTGGAGTTCCTCGAGGCCTGGAAAACTACTAAAGTTGTTCGGTCTGTTCGTTTCAGCCAATGCAAATTTTAGAGGTTATTTGATCCTAATATACAAATACATACCCAGGGTTAATAGGCCAAGCCCAGGAATCTAGTTCAAAGAGGTATGCCAGAGGTATGCTCAGAGACAAGGCTAAGCATACTTAGATTGCAGATAAAATGCAAGGTTAATTGACTATTGAAATAACTTGCTTGTGATTTGCTTGCAAGTCAAAATTTCATTCTTCATACACAGGTGATCCAAAGCTTTTACAGAAGTTTAATACCCTACAGAGAATATATTTCAAGATCTCTGAAAGACGACCTGGGATGCATAAACAGAGAGAGAGAGAAACAACTTTGAGAAAAGTTCTTTGCATACAGACCTATGTTCAGAATGAAACCATATAATGCTTCACTTAAATCAGAAACTAAACTCTTGAAATTCAAGCTAGTACTGAGTGTAAAGCCCCCCCTTTGCAAACATAATGACTTTTTCCATCTCATAGGCTTTTAGAAACACTTCCCTAAATGTAATTGGGAAGAAGACAAGAAAGTCAGACTGAAATATCTGCAACCCTCCCAGTGGGCATTTCTTGGGCAAGCTTAGAACTAATTTAACATTCTCAGAAGCAGAAAACATTCAGCTCAATGATAGTCAGTGAAGTCAGATTTAGGGCAGGCAAAGTTCAGCAACTTGAGCTCAGTTTTATGTTCAACTATTCGGCTCATAAAAGCTAAATAGGTGTTAATGCCTACAGGGAAAAATAAGAATTATTAAATTATATGAAACTACTGTAAAAAGACAGGGTTGGGGTTTGTTGATTTTTTTTTTTTCCCTAACAACTGCAGAGGGGATATTGTTGGGAAAGTAGACATATACTTTTTCCCCAATGTGGTGGCTTAACCCCAGCCAGCAACTAAGCACACACAGCCATTCACTCACTCCCGCTGCAGTGGGATAGGGGAGAGAATCGGAAAAGTGAGAAAACTCATGGGTTGAGATAAAGACAGTTTAATAAGTAAAGCAAAAGCCACGCACACAAGCAAAGCAAAACAAGGGATTCATTCACTACTTCCCATCGGCAGGCAGGTGTTCAGCCATCTCGAAGAAAGCAGGGCTCCATCACGCGTAATGGTTACTTGGGAAGACAAACGCCATCACTCCAAATGTCCCCCGCTTCCTTCTTCTTTCCTCAGCTTTATATGCTGAGCATGACGTCATATGGTATGGAATATCCCTTTGGTCAGTTGGGGTCAGCTGTCCCAGCTGTGTCCCCTCCCAGCTTCTTGTGCACCCCCAGCCTCCTCGCTGGTGGGGTGGGGTGAGGAGCAGAAAAGGCCTTGACTCTGTGTAAGCACTGCTCAGCAATAACTAAAACATCCCTGTGTTATCAACACTGTTTCCAGCACAAATACAAAACGTAGCCCCATACTAGCTACTATGAAGAAAATAAACTCCATCCCAGCCAAAACCAGCACACTCAGTCTTATCCAGAGTGAGAGGAATTACTGTATTTTGCTAGGATTCTGGACAAGTTGAAGCTGTACTGTTGACTGGAGTGTACTACACAGTAAGCATACTCAGTGCACAACATATGCCTCAGAGATCCTGGACATCCACAGCACATACTCTGGTTATAATACCATGTACATATTCATTTAAGTGTGAAACCTTTTAGGCTTACTGTTCATTTATTACATAGTTGTTCTAGGCATACAGGGTAAAGTTACACTTCCTAGAAACATCAGAGCTGTTGCTTCTACATTTAAGACGACCCAGAGAAAACAATTCTAGTTCTAATGGTTATATAAAAAGTTCAAATGCTAATTAGCCTCCTGCCCCATGAGCCTCACAAGAGTATTTTATACATCTTTCAGAATCATATGGTCATAGGTGTTAGAGGACAACCCACTCATAAGCTGCTATTCACAGTAATATTTCCCTGATGTTTACTACTAGCCCTAAAATACCTGGCAGCCCACCACACATCATCATCATCTAAATATTAACTAAAAATACAGAACAGCAATATGTTTCCATGGATCAATAACAGAGTGCTTATGCCTTTTAGATCAGCAACATTATGAAGACCATTATATACATTTAATTTTGCCTAGTGTAGTCCAAAAAACCCACAATCAAACCAAAACATACCACAAAGTCCCGTGGATAGTGTGCAAAGAAAATTACTTCTTTATGAAAAACTTTTTCCTGATTTGTGTGATATTAACCTGTAAAATAACGCAGGTAGTTATTTTGGTAATGCTCCTTTTACTTTTTATATAGTCATCAAGCTTTGACTTAATAATTATTAAAATTAACATATCCAACTAAAATGACACATTTATTTTCTATTAATTGCTATCCACATGTGAATGACAACAGTGGTGATTTCGCAAGTGGCACGTGCCACACTAGATACTACATCAGGATTTACCCGAAGAGGTTAACTTTGTCTTTGAGTGTTCAAGAATTATAGGAACAGTATTAAAAGTTGAAGTCTACTGAAGTAGAAAAAAAGTTAGGATTTTCAATGCCAATCTAAATTCATTCATAAGAGTGAAATTTAATGAAGATTAAAACTGGGAAGGAGAAAAGCCATTATGGAGCCTCCCTGGTTTTCACCTTTAAACTCCATCACTCTGGTAGCAGCTAGCTCTTATCAGTCCCGCTCAGAGCAGTAAACCTATCATTTTTAGAAAATTCAGACAGACAATGCATGACCCAGGTGGTAAGTGTGGTTCAAATGCCTTTGGTTAGAGTGCTCACTTCAACAATCTCAGTGAAAACACTGGTCATACAAGCTTCACAAATTTATGTGGGACTATTTCCACAAACTGTAGTGCAGGATGATACTGGGCAGAGACTTCCCCAACATGATTAAAGAAGCTTAACTAAAAAGAAAGGAGGAGTAGGAAATACTCCTCATTCATAGAATCATTTCTGTTCTTTTTGTACATTGTATCTGGACAATGTTTTAAACCACCCTGTTATTAAGCCTTTTTCTGCTCAGTGAAGAAGACATAATTTTAATCACTGGGATGAAGTTACAGTTACGTTAAAACAGCTCAGCCCTGCATTTATCTGATGATCTGTTGGAGGGAGTTCTGCAAAACCGCCGCCCCCCTAACAACAGAGCTAAAATGATGAAGGTGCCCAGACTGAAAGACACCGTTTCTGCTTAATTCATATTTTCTAAATCTCATCAGGAATGGGATACAAGTACAGGCTCTATTTGTACTAATGTAAACAGAAATGCACACAAAAAGAAATGACTCATAGGGGAGACTCAAGGACCTAGGAGAGATTGTAATACTGTATCTAATTTTGGAAACACTTGATGATTTGCATCTCCTTTTTCAATGCCAATGGAAATAATGAAAGTTAATACCAGGTGCACCAATGCTTCCTGGCAGTTTTGACCTTTAAAAGAAAGAACTTGGATTTACAGATGACAAGATTCATTGCAAGTGCATTGCACAACAGTAAGATTCTGACTTTCAGACTCACTGAGATTTACTGGAATACTCCAGCCCTTACAGCAATATTTCAATACCCACAGGAAGCGATGTTTTACTAACAAACATCCCTGTCTGTAATTTTTACCAGTAATTCCTGAGACCTTTTTCTGCCTTCAAAATCATGTTAAACAACATGACGTAAATTTATAGTATTTTTTCTCATAAGACTCATTAGCATTACACATTGCAAATCTAATACTAAGGCCTTTTCAGTTGCACATAAACAGAGTACAAATATAAACATGAAACAAATGTGGACCACCCAATAATAGTGTCTAGTGCAATTAATGACTTATGGCAAGCAAAACTAA
Source organism: Fulmarus glacialis (assembly GCF_000690835.1). NCBI lineage: Eukaryota > Metazoa > Chordata > Aves > Procellariiformes > Procellariidae > Fulmarus > Fulmarus glacialis. The sequence continues at coordinate 12,255 of NW_009202096.1, forward strand.
TGTAAGCACTTATCCAAGAACTTGCTTTTCTGTTGTTTCCTTTTGAATGCACTTCCCTTACTGAAACTCACCTGAGTTACAGCTGCAGGTATTTCTGTACAAATTTATTCTATTTTGGAGACATATGTTCTGCTCACTCACAGTACAGTAGAACTTCTACCATGCAGAAGACCTACAGGTTCACCCAACTAGTTTTAAGATGTTATGTACATTATTTTTTTAATTAAAACGTAACTCAACTGCAATGTCAAAACTTGAACAGTCCAGAAACTTTATGAAGTCCAGCTTGCATTCAATTACACTGAAAACAATACACTGCATATTTCTATATATGTCTGAATTTGCCTCCAGTTACTGTCAAACTTCTTTTCTTCCAGTTAAATATGCTCTCACAGTCAAACCTGAAAGAAGTCCCAGAACAGCATGTAGCCTCTGAACTCTCAAGTGAACAGAAGGTCTCCCAGTGACTTCAATACGCTTTGAATCAGATCCTATAAGAGACTCTGTTGATAGCTAACTTCTTTTCTTTGCCACTGAGTGGCCCATAGGCCTCTAGAACTAAAGTACTATAAAAAACCCAAATCAAAACACAACTTTACTTTCACTTTTATAAGGGGTATAATTTTTCATATATTAAGGCATTTTTAAATTAATATTTTTTAAATATTTTAGATATCAAGATAAGATAAAATCTTACCTTAAACATGTAAATACACATGTAATAATGTGAAACCTTTACACCTTGGACTGCTATGGTCAATTTATGTCCAGTTATCAACTGCGAAGCAAAAATATTTTCAAGACAGAACCTACCTATCTCAATGACTTGCACAGGACTTTTGTTTAAGGCTTACTTCTTTAAAACACAGGTACACATGCTTAACTTCAGAACGGCAGGCAGTACAAGGGAAGCCAGCAGTAACATTGTGTTCAGAATCAAATACATTTTAAGCACTTCTCCAAAAAGGTAGGTCTAGTAGGACCCTATTGATATTTCTAGGTTATTTGGATGTCCCTGGAACACCGCGTTCGAAAAGAGACAAACCTCAAAATTCCTCTCCTTTATTTTCATTTAAGGCTGTCTCTCTCTGCTGATGTCACCATTAACATCAGTGGCAGTGATGCAAAATTGTCTTAGTGTCAAAGATTTTCTGGACATGGTGGTCCTTCTGTACCATTTTCTAACCCTATCACGACACCTGATACTGGTTCAGCACAAATAATTCATACTGGTATCAGACACTTACTCGAAAGAAATCTCGGTAGTAAGAAAATTTCTGAATGTTACTAAAATGCCTTAAGGTAATGTTTAGAGGGATGATCGCATACCTAACTTGTTCCAAAACTACAGTGTTATTCCCAGAGCACATCATGTTTCAACATTCAGCAAAATATCATGAAGAGATGTGAGTTTTCAGAAGCAGAGTGCTATGTACCAATCACTCCACAGGCTTTTGAATAGTAGTACTTCGTTGTAAAGACATCCAGTAGCTATTTTCTTAACTCACCTAACCATTCATATGGAAAAACTGCAGAATTATGTGTATCCAATATCTGTTTCTGAAGCTAACCTTAAGAACTGAAGAATATGCTGGCTTCTAATCAGCAAAATATATAATAAGCATGGTCCTAACTCTGTCACATAAGCCTGATAATGTTTTATTGAATCAGATCTAGAGTTAATCTGAGTCAAACTTTGTTCAAGGAGTTACAATAGTGATAGTGCCATGAACAATCTTTGGGCATGTAAGAAGCAGAAAGAATGTTTATTAACTTTTACTGATATGTGCCTATTGTTGCACTAAAAAATATTCCCACAATGTTGTCGCCCCTCAGTTCTAGACTAGTGAGGAAACACTTCTATAACAATGCTTCCAGAGTGGAATTAATAACATTCATTGTTTAATAACTTCCACTGTTTAATAAATAATGGATAATACTTAATCCTGATTTGACTGCGTGACAGAAAAATCTCATTGGGAAACCCTGGTTCCATTAAGGAGCAGAATCTGTTCTCCTTAGAGATGAGTGCAAGTGTTTATTGATATGACTTGATATGACTCTGACTACAGGTAGTCAGAAAGACTATCTGTACTAACTGTACTGTACTGTTTGCATTCAGATACAAAAAAGACACTGCTTAGTCCAAGCCAGCATATAGCTCAACTATATTTTACCCTAAAATCAGGCCCATGAAAGTAAAGGAACCTACTTCACCTTCCGAAGCATGATGCACAGATCCACCTCCCTTTCTCTTGTTCCATGATATTGATTGGCAAGTAGAGGTTGCTGCAAGTGTAGGCCACAGCACAATCTTACTCTTCTTCCCTTCATAGTAACTTAGAAAAACAAAGAGCTATAGCCCACAAAGATATTATTCATTTCTTTTATTGACTGAAAAGTAAGGTAACAAGGCGCCTAGCAGCCCCTGAACCACAAGAGAAAAGAGACTACTAAAATAGATGCAAGGACCAGCAATAAAAAACACTAAGTAATGAAACAAAAATTATAAATTAAGCTAAAAATCAATATGCTGCTTTTCTGAAAGACTGTGCTCAGTTTTAAAAACAGAGTAGTTTTTGCTGAATGTTTAATTAGCTATAGATTGTTAAAGAAGGATTCCAGACCATCTGGAGCCTATTCTGTAACTGGATCTGGAAACCTCTAGCTCAAAAATAATTCCTGTGGGAAGGCACAAACATACATACCATAACCTCATCAGCAAGTTTCTGGTATATATTTTAGATAAAAATATGCCATCTTTACCTCCTGGGAAATCTGAGATAAAAAATGAAAAACAAACATCCCAATAAAATACCAAAATACTAGAAACAATCGGAGAAGCAAGGTATCATTTCTTAAAAGATCAATGCGAGAAGAGGAAGGTTTAGACCAAAAAGCCTGATGAGCAGCTTTAGCTTCTAAATATTAAAAGATGCAGTTATTTAACAATGTCAGATAATCACCATAATGATAAAGATACATCTTCTGAGCTTTTACAGGAAGCTTAACATAAGACTGGCAGAGGAACAGAAGCCCCCATCGCACTGGGGTGGGGTGGGGAATAGAGCACCACACAGAAACTGAACAAAAGTTGTCTTAAAATAGAACTTGGAATGATGCCATAGTTAATAGCTATAAATACAGAACACACTGACGTATTAAACATGGTCTTTAAACACAGTTTTAACCAGAAGGGAAAAAAAAAGGCAAGTCTTGACACAGATTTTGGTCACTATCAGCAGTACAAAGAAAACAGAAATCATTCTAGACAGTGACTAGTGAAAGATTTTTTTTTTTTTTAAATTATGTTGGATCAGACTCAAAGGCTTCCTCCCTGCTTCTATACTGGGAATGGAAGAATTAACAAGATGTATCTTAGAACCAGAAACACAATTTATGTACGATATTTGAATTACAGTCTGGCTGGTGCAGTATCTCCAAGGATGACTACCAAATAATGTTCTGGAGACAGTATAAAAAGCCCTTATTAAGCAGTTGACATACAGTCTGCCTAAGAGATCTTTGCTGCTAAGAATCAGAGCAGACCTTTCCAGAGTATATTGTCTGTTTTTTAATAAAGATGGTACTCTAGGAATCTAAAGAATGAGGACTGAAAGCATAAATGAGCTCATTTTGGCATTGGAAGGAGTTTCCAGAAAGAAAGAAAATGAAAAATGCTATAAAATATGAACTAACTGCTAACTATTTAAAAAACAAGATGCAATCTGGAAATCTTCAGAAATGAAGATGTATCTCTAACCTGACCCATGACTGAATGATATGATCAGGCAGAAACTTACCAGAGGGTGTTACTTTCCATCCTCTTCCTTCCTATCACGAAATGCAGCCTGTGCTCATAGCGTAAGATACAGATGTGGGTACATATTTTTCCAGTTAGACTAGGGCTGCATCTGGCTCTGCACACGGTGACACAGAGTGTTTCAAGCATGAAATACATTTCCTTATAACCCTAGGTATGTTGTGAATTACAAATGTGGTATTTGGAGCTGTTCAAGAACTGGGAAAAACTGTTTAGTAAAACCTTTTGAAAAATTCCCATTTTCACAAAAATATTGACAACATAATGGATAAATCAAGATCCTTATCAAGCCTCCTTGAATGCCTAACACAAATTCCAAACATCCCTGTACTACAGCAATTCACCTGCATCTAAATGACCTGTTTTAAATGGTATACAAATGATATTTAAGGGATGAGTATTTATGAATAGAAGAATGGAGATGTACAAAGCAGAAAGTGAAAAGAGGGAGGATTCAAACTATTTCTCCCCCAAGACCCCAGAGACTGTTCATACATGTAGGCAAATTTGTCTCAAGATTTTTAATATAAAAAAAGATTTTTGCACTTCCTCCTACAATTTTCCTTAATGTTAAATAAGATTAAATATCTGTCACAGACATCTTTGTAGATTATTTTCGCTTCATTTAACACATTGTGTGTAAGTATGATGCAACAGACCCTACAGGCAAGTTTTTCTATGTTTTATTGATTTGTAAGGATGACGCACATTACTTTGTAATTAATTTGTAAAATACTCTTTTCCAAAACAGTTTCATACTAATTCTATTTTCTTGGAAAAGTTCACAGAGGAAGCATTACATGGGTCATCCCATAGGGACCCTTCGTTTCCACAGTGCTCTATGCATCACATCACTAAGGATTCTCCATTTTACTCAGTCTTTTAATCTCTTCAGCAGTTACAGCATCACTGCATCCAACTTCTAAACTCAGAGAATTCAGAGAACAAAAAATTCACAATATTCCAGTTACTCACACTACATTTAACTCATAGAGGAGGAGGAAAGGCAGATTACTGTTGCTCTACTAAAATTCAAGAGGAGGGACAGTCACAAGTTATCTCCAAACTTGTACAAGTCTGAGCATCTGTTTGTACAGCATAATACCTCAAGTAGCAAAGCCCCAGCTCTCAGCAGTTCAGTCTCCTTAAGAATTCACGGATTCAGCTTCCTTAAGAGAGCAGTTCTTCATGAATCTTACTCTGACACTCAAAAGAAACATTTTTGATCTGTGGCACCAATTTGCAGTCCTTCCGTTTCAGCTGACATAATTGGGAACCGTGACCTCTGCCCCACTTCTGTTGCACAGGGGCTGTGAAAATTTGATCTCCCAACAGTTGCAGCTCCCAGACCAATATTTTAATATACAGTATCATCAATGGTGGTTTAACTTAATTATTCAGGCTAGGAATGTCAGCAGCCCAGAAACCCACACATGGCCCTTCTATCCACCTGAGCTGCACAGGCTCCCAGCAGCTTCTGGTGAAGAGCTGGGAAAAATAACCTTTTAAATATCCCCAGCAGGCATGACCAGAGCTTATGAGTGAGCATACCAACACTTCTGACGCACTTCAAGTGCCTTGGGAACAGTCACAATGAAAACATATCCTCACAGTTAAGCAGTGCTCAATGTGGAATCTGCAGATCTACATGTTCAAAGGTGCATAAAGTGACAGCCAGATATTCAAGTGGCTGAATCAATGTATATTAGCTTTACCAGGGAGCCAGTAGTGATTTTTCTTTTATATTTTTCTCATTTCTGTACTAACTTCTGCAGGAATTGCAATTGCTTACTTTGGCTTTCCAGATACCTATTGGAAAGTTTTCATGGTTGGAAGGGTTTTGGAGAAACAGAAGCTTCATTCACATGGTAAAAACCTGCCTATTACCTTAAAAGCTTACCTGTTGCATCCCACAGATCTGAGGACAAAGGCCAGCAGAACTCACCAAGAGCCATTGCTAGTTTATATTGGCAATGCAGCCACAAATATGGTGCAAAGGAAGCAAACATTGCTCCCTTCCGTCCTAGAAGAGCGCCGTTGTTAAAAAAAACCTCTGAACAGAAAGCTTAAATATTGGAACTAGCCTCGTGTTACAAGGGCCCACGTCACTGGTATTATGAGACATCTGCATGGAAAACAAGTCTGACCATAATTTTTTCTGCATTCACTGTTTCTCTTCCTTTAGCACATTACAGAAAATGTTAATTCAGTAAGATCAAAAAAAGCAATAATAATATTATACATACAATATTTAAATCAGTTTTTGTTGTTTCACAAGGAACTAAAATAATTCAACTTTTTAAAAGCCAGCTGCAAAAAGACAATGCCTACACAAATAAGGTAAGGAAAAGAAAACTATGGAAAAAAAGGAGCCTTAGGTCATTGGCTTCTTGACTCACTTTTAAATCTTGGGAGAAACGGTTCGATAATTTTAGAATTTATGTATCTATCTATGTATATTTCTATTTTAGTAAGCTTGTGTCAAATTGATAAAATCATATGGCTTAAAGCTAAAGTAACACTAGCAAAAACTGCTAAGACAGTAAAATAAAAAAATAACCCTGAACATTTCTCTCTAGGTAAGCCCAAGCATTTTCTCCAGCTATATCTTTTTTTTCTCTAAACATTTTTTTTTAATTGATTTCCTATGCTCACAATGGATCTGCTTTTGAAAAACATCAGTCTCTGCAAATACATGTTCTATTCCGAAAGAAAGAAAAATATAGAGACTGAAAGTCACCGCCCAAGAAATGTAAAATGTAAATGCAAAAATGTCTGTGTGAGACCTACTTACCCACATCCCTAGTTTTTTCATTATACAAATCACAAATAAGCAAAGGCACTATGACAAACCCAGCAACTGGGAACAATTCACAACAAATGCTACATGCTCAGAAACATTTAATCACTTGACAGAGGCCAATCATGGGATATTTACTTTTTATTCCTACCACATAAAACTGAGCTTCTACCTAAAACTGTGTCTGTGCTTAGGAAGCTGGAGTGAAAAATCCCTCCTTTAAAATGGTCATTGAAATTTACTGTGAATTTAAATACTTAAAATTGTCCATTAAGGTATACTTGAGCATAAGAAAATGTCCACTGCCTTCATTAGGTTCTATTAAATCTTATCTATTTACAAATACATCTCTGTAGCTTCTACAGCTCTGACATGCACTGAAAGGGATAGCAATAATCCCATGATCTAAGCTCACGCTCTCTTTTTCTGTAATAAAAATAATGGACAAGCAGCCATGTAATGCAAAGATATAATTCTGCCAAAGATTCTAGCGATACAAACCATAAGAACAAAGCCCTGGGAGCATCATTACAGTTAAGAGTACCTCGGTATTTTTGTGATAAACTCTGATGTATGGTTCAGGCATGCTAAACTGCAAGAAGCTCCAACTTCTTCTAAAGGACAGGCTAGATGTAAATCCTTACACACAAAAGAAGAGCTACGAATAAATCAGATCGTTTGGAACTGAGTGTTAAACAAAGAAGATAGAGCTATTTCAAGGACATGGGCTTTGGAAGGAGGGAGAAGCTGCTTCCTTTGGCTGCACACTTCCTGTAAAATAAGGCTTTTTTTTTAAAAAAGTGAAATGACAGTTGTTCTCTGCAATTATGTCCACACATATTCCTCAGCAGATGGTCAAGGCATCTGTTTAAAACTGGCTTCAAAATTTTAACAGGTTCACTTGATGGATCTGTGTTCTTCCCTCTCCTTTGGCACACTAATTTCATCACTTGCAGCAATGGTTTTACTCAGCACTTCATAGACATGCCACAACTTGACAGCTATACAATTTACTCTTACTAACAGCAGAACTAAATGCACTTATGTTCCATTATACTTACCAACGTCTGTCTTGGCCTGAGATTATAGGAACATTAAAATTTCTATTTTGCTGCAAAAGAGCAAACTCAAAATTGACTATTTTTCCTTCTTTTAAAAGGATCTTATTTCTGGTGCTTGATTTAAGGAACACTTTTCTTTTCTAAGGCAAGCTGATGCAGACTAGCATTAATGATTGTTTCATACAGTGCCTTTCGTTGCATTCATCTTACCATTTGTCTTCTTCAGCATGTATGACAAGTAAGCCCAAGTCCCGAGTGGAACCTTTATAACTAAACAGCAGCAGCAAATAAAAACAGACCAAGTTCTTTGCAGAATGTGATGATATCGCTCACTAATGTCAGTGGAGCAGCATGTATTTTCATCAGCAGAAAATGTAATCCCGTGTTTTTAACCAGAGGGTAGCTACAGGATTGTATATTCAATGGGCTAAATAATTCCAACAGTACTTTTGTTTCATTCTGTACTGGAAAGGACATTCTTGCAGGGCACGTCTTCCCAAATCTACTATTCATGCAGATCCCTGAGGCAAACATGCACCTCCATTTATTTTGTAACAGCAGGTAATGAATAATCTCATATCTTCACCCATTAGGCTCACTGTATTTTGAAATAAAGTTAAAACGGAACCATAAGAGTAAGATAGTCTATCACTCTTATAACCATTTTTTTCCTGTTTCAATGATAGATATCTAAAAAGTGGATGTATCCTGGGAAAACTTTTACTTCTCTGATTTAACCTTAGCACTCTCCCAGTACTTTTTTTTTTTTTTTTTTTTTTTAAGATATGATCCAAACCCTACTAAACTTAATAGAGAGATTTCCATTGACCTCAGCAAGCTTTGAATCAGACCTGTAAATTAGATTCTGACCCCTTTCAATAGTGTGCATAGGATTTATGGTCTATACATCCTATCCCTGCAAAATTAGGACATTGTGAACTCAGTGTTTTATGCATCTTAAAATAACTGCCAACAGATAGTGCAAACTATGCTGTTCATTTAAGCATATCCTCGAACCCGTGGTTATTTGTCTATCTAATTTCACTTTAACTGACCCCTCGCCCCTGATGATGCTTCATGACAGTAGTTCTAGGCCACCTGTCTTTCTGTCAGGTTATGAAGCTCAGGCACGACAGAGGAAGAAGAACTGTTTGGCCATCTAGTCTCAGATTAATAATTTAAAATGTAGTTTTAGCAATTTTTTCTTATACTATATGAAAGGAAGCAAAAGATGAATGAGTAGCAACAGTCATCCTTGGCTATTATAATATGGAACATCTAGTCTAAACAATTTAAAGAATATATTTTTATATATATATTTACATATATTTAAAGAATTTACACGTTCAAATGCAGAGATAAAAAAATGTTTGAAGTTTAACTGAATTTTTCCCTAACTCTCCACAGTTCAGCCATAACCTCAATTTATATCATACTCAGTGATATCACACTCACTTCAAACTGAAGTGACCAAACATATGACATACCAGCCCCTCAGCTTTACCATTCAGATACTGATTTAAGCAAATACTCCAAAACCACTAATTTTCACAGAGTTAATGTTCTTGCTTTATGATCAGTTTTCGAAGAACAGAAGTCTAAAGGAAAGAGATAACTCATAAGTCTGGAACTTCAAACGAGGAGAACACTGTAATCCTCAGCTAGCTCCACCTTGAGCAGGAGCAGCTGGTTCAGTACTCTAACCCTGGGCCCTCACATGATGACAGCAGCTATTTAGGGAAAACAAACAAAAACCAAAACCAAAATAAAAAACCCTGTGAATCATTTTGCTCAACCTCTTCCCATTTTGGAGCTTCCTCTGGCAATGAGCAAATTCCTCTTCCACCTGCACTTCTCAGCTATAGTGTTCAATGCCAAGACTGAAGAAACATCACATCCCATTTACAGCCAGTTGCACAGAAGAACCACTGGAACGGAGAGCAGCCTTGCAGGGGACACCCAGCCAGTGCCAGATGTCCGACTTGATATTGTAAAAACAAGAGGTAACGTTAAGCCATCTTCCAGTAATTCACAGGCAATTCTACAATGTAATATCCTTACTGAAAGAAGTGTTACAGCCCCATGCTCCATTGTCACACCTATAAAGCTACTTGCCTCCATGCTACCACCTGTGGGGCCAAACAGGTATTCTGATTTAGTAGCATTTTAAACACACTGTTTGGAGGCATAAGTGACTCCATAAATAGCGAGGCAGTGAGAAGTCAAGGCTAGCAAACTTAGATCACCATTTCTGCAGTTATGGAGAGACCGGTATGTTTTAGCAGGAAGCCAAATTCATGTTCTATTCACTAATGGCTTATGGAACCCATACTCTACACTCAGCTTTGTAGCACTCTCATTCAACCCAATTTTTTACCATTAATTGATGTCATACTTGGGGAAAAATGTAGAACAGAAATTTTGCAAAAGCCACAGTTACTGAAAGAGAAAAAGAATAGCTACGTACTTCTTGTTTGAGTAGCTATTTGATTGGTATGTTTGATCAACCACATCACGGGATAAATTTCTATTTGGAAAATAAAACACTGGACCCAGTTGGCACAATAGAGAATTCAGGTTCTATTTATATCTACTTGTAAATTACTGACCTGTCAGGGTGACTTTGTTGTTCTTTGATACTCTGCTTTGCCATAGCTGCAGAGATTTTCATTGTTTTGAGCTTCGAAGTTTCCAGAGGGTTGCAGTGAGTTTCTGTATTAGAGGCTCCCATTTGGTGCCTCTAGGTTTTCCACAATGTTTTCTAACAAATAGATCTGATTTTAATTAAGGAAGGTAAAGAAGCAGACCAGATGCTCTGTAGTTACACAGAACCCTGGTCAAATCTTCTGTCAGAGGAAACCGAGGGGCAACAAAACATGGGCTTAAAACTCAACAGCAGAACACAACCAGGATTATACAGAGGGGGTGAAATACTTTCTTGGTTCACAGAGGTTTGTGATGCATTTTGATTCTCTTAGATCTTCTTCAGGTAAAAATACTCATTTACTAAAACTCTAGTGATACACTGGATGAATCTTCTTTCAAATATGACTTATGCCTACTCTTTTGTAAGGTTCTAGTTAAGGAATTCAAAACTGATCTAGAAGCTGCCCGATACATGCACCTATTTAGCATCTGAATATCTTGTATTTAATTACAAGTATATTTGACTAACACAAGCATCGTGACAAACTGATGTATCGTTGGAATTTACACAAAAAAAATTACTTCTAGATTTCCCAAAAGCAGACCAAGAGCAGGAGAATGTTTATTTAAAATAAACGTTGCAGCAAAAAAAAGGGAAATTGAGCCTATAGAGCTTCCTTATAGCCAAAGTTTCCTAGGCAGTCTTGACAGCTGTCTACTAGTGGGGATTTACTGCTATGTATGTATGGAATAAATCCATAATTTAACATTTATGTTAGTTTACATTAGTATAAAAGTCCTTCTTCCTACTTGATTGACTGACATACCCTTTTCCTCAGATCAGCCAGGGAGATCATTATTTAATTGAAAACAACCTCAATTTGCAAATTACTTGTATCTAATGGGGCTTTATTTCATTACCATACTGGCTGGAATTCCAAGTCAACATTCATTACTCACATAGTTCTGTTTTAATGCAAACAACTATGCATTGCTGAGAAGTTATTTATAATATCCTAAATATTTTACTCTCAGAGAACATGTGCACTTTTGCCTAGAAAAAAGTAAGAAAAAAACTACACCATTCTACATTATATAAAGATATGAAAATCTGAATTCAGGACTTCCTTGCCTACGATAATGTAGGGCATACAATTAAAGAACCATCTGTCCAGAAAATGTTATATACAATGAGGATGTATTATTTCAATGAGGATGGAATATTTCATTATTCCATATCTGCTTCCTCACCATATCAAGAGCCTATCTAGCCATGAACTTTGGTGACAAACTGTTGTTTGTTTTCTTCCCACTTTCAAGTCCTAAAGAGCCAATTACTGCAGCCTGCCATTAATCCGTTTCCAACCTGAGCCATACAAACATCCGAGTCAGAACTCATTTTTTCCACACTGCCAAGTGGGCAGGTGAGACCAAAGGGAGCACAGTGTTTAGACAAAGTAGATCCTTCCACAGATCTGTCTCAAATCCAGCGCTTCTCCAAGTCCAAGTGACAAATCCACCAACAATAAAACAAAACTAAACAGCTCTATAAAGCTCACTACTATTTGCAACTCAGCTGCATTTACAGGCTGGATATCCAGCCAGCCTGGATAGCTGGCTTCAGGGCTGACTTCCAGATTTCTCTTAGGGATTGAAGTCTGTACATTAACCCAGAATCTGAGATGTGACCAACCGTTTTCCAAATTAGATTTTTGTTCTGTCAGCCTGCTTCCAGTCCTAGAACAGATAAACATTATAGTTCATTGCTTCCAGTTTTCATCCTTGTATGGACAGCTCCTGTTTTCCATGTTTAACTGCATCTTTGTGGATTAATGCCCTCCAGCTCATATCCTGGTTCATCTCTCCAACAACAGAAGCTCAAACCTTAGCAGGTTGGTCTGTCCCACCCCAATTGATAGCAAGAAGACAGCAAATATAAATTTACAATGTGCTTAATATGTCTGTGACAGGTCCCTTTCCAAAAATTCTTTAAGATAAGTAACACAAGTGAAGACTTAAAATTTAAACAAAACACTGATGATTTCTTAAGAAGTTTTTCTTATATGGGTCACTGCCCATGAACTATTAAAAAGTAACCCATCTAATTTATTTTGAATGAGCCTTGGCAAACACTCAGTCAGGAACAATCAAAAAATTTCATGGAATGCCAGAGGCTCTTTTCCATTTCCCATATTTGGTACATTTCACACCTTCCAGAGGATGCTTATTTAAGGATAGGACACCACCTCAGACTGCTTTATCAGGAGGCAACCATTCAGAGACTGAAACTTTAGTGCCAGAATTCTGCAACCAACAACTTAGAAGCCAGGAAATCTGAACTAAATAATTCACTCAGCAGCAGTGTTAACTTCAGCAAGTGCACAAAACCACCAGAATCCAGACAAGAATTGTTTGCAACTCACCATGGTAACAGCGTACCAAGGCCAGCTATCAAAACTCACCCCTCCCCACTAGATTTTGCAGGAATAAACAGAATATCAACAACCCTCTCCCTAGGTCCATTTTAATTCTAAAACAGATTTTAGTACCATGCTTTGAAAATAACATTAGGCTGTTCATGGTGGTTTTTTTTTTTTTTAATTTCTCTTTCTGTACTTAATTGAAACACTGAAGAGCTTTCTGTGTAGACGCTACATAGCTCAGAAATAGGCCAAGCCTGCTCCCATTAATGTTAATAAAAGCCCTGCAATTGACTTCAAGGGGGAAGGGAATCAAGCCCTGTAGCATACAGTAATATGTTGATAAGCACAATAATATTTGTTTCACCTTCACCCATTTTAACCTCTTCAAAGGTTTAAATTTATAGACAACAGCGTCTGCTCCTCTCAAAGGGGCTTTGCAAATGCATAGCATTAATCTGTCACTTGATTTTCCACTTGAGCTAGTATACACAACGAGGCAAAAAGAAGCAGTACGGTATGTTGGTAATGACTGATAAATCCATACATATTTTACATTGGAGTGTGACCCCTACACAGATTAGGCTCTTATTCCCACAAAAGCTGATTTGCATCTAGTTGGCTTCCTTCCATATGGTGACCAGAAAGTGCACCAGGGAGACTTACACAAGACACCCTCAACATTATAATAGCCTCAATATGGCTTTTGGATTTATGACCAAATCATCCCATTAGTATACAGCTCTATTGTAATACAACTGTAAATGTAATTACATGAGATAAAGGCTATCCTTCAGCAAGGACAGCTGTATAGCACTAGCAGTTTATTCTTACCTGATTCAGCATATGTTATTTTATTCATATGTTTTGAAATAGGAAACAAGAAAAATGTCTGTCACATCACAGTATACATTAAACATCTGCTACACATTTTCTCTGATGAGTCTTCTTGCTCTGAGTCCATACTTATCTTTCAGCTTTACCTTATAAATACTTTTGATGTAGTCATTTATTACAAAAAAATATTTCTGATATCACATTTCTTTCTAATGTCACATCATCAAAGATGAAAGCAATAAAAGAGGTTCAAGAATGGCATCCTTTTCTGCATCTATACACAGAATCTATACTTGCTGCAAGCTGTGCTTTCAAAGTGTATTGTAGTGATTCTAGTTCAAGCATGTTTAAAGTAATGCATCTATTAATGCTCAGGTATGGTTTTTCTGTAGGTAAGTCAAATAAAACAACTTCTCTGGTTTGCCAGGGAAATGGCTGAGAAATATTTGATTCTCTCCTGCCCCTAATCCATCTCTTCCAATGAGACTGAAGAAAGCAACTTCTATTTCCCTGCGCTCTCTCTCAGGTGGGCTCCATGCTCCCAGGCAGTAGGACTGCAGTTCTGCTTTGCCCTTCCACCATTTCAGCAAGTATTCAACACTCTTGCTTCTGCTGTCTCTGCTCTCACACCACATGCCTGCGCACTCACGCAAGAGCCAAGAATTTGGTCCTAAACTTCTGTCAATGCAGGTGTTACTGCATTGTTTGTGCTACTGCTTCTCATATAAATGGGCTCTTCCCTTTTGGCTGCTCATCAGTTCCTCAGGTCCCGAGTATCCCTGCTGGTGCTCACCAATGTATTTGACTCACCTAATGGATGCATGATGTAATAGTTTTCTCTTTGCAAATACATTATTGCTCTGAAGCATCCTGTGTAAACATATTTTATGTTAAGATGGCCCCTCTGGGCCACTTCCATGCTAGCCAGTAATTGGCAGTTTTCTTCACGCTAGATCACACTGCAATCATTCAAATTTTTAGCTCCCTTCTTAACTTTGCCAGTTCATTAGACAGGAGCTTACTAATTCTCAGATTCCAGGCATCCCTTTCAACAGAAATTACTCTGCGACTTAACTGCAGTGAAATCAGTTTAACCTGATCTGCAACATAGGTCCTTCCCGCTCATTTTGTCCTGTTTCCTCAGTCTGGAAACATATCAATGTTTATCATTTTTAGTGAAAAAGTATCACAGTCACTGAAGACCTCATTTTACTAAGCACCAGGCTCATATTTGCTAGTGATCGACTGAGCCTCATTCTCTCATTTATGTTTTGGAACCGAGACATTTTTAGTGCTGCACCATAGGTTCTCCTCAGCATCCAGGTCCCACATGGTGGCTGCGGGAAGCCAGAGCAAAGTTAGGATTTCCTGTCATGCAAGAATAAATCCACCTTTGTGTCGTGTTCAGAGCTGCGTGACAGAAGTGGTCTCTCCTATTCACTGTCTCAGCCCACTCCCTCAACAAGCACATCTGCACATTAGAAGTTTAACAGATCATACTGTTTATAACCTTCATAAAAGAATTAATGCAAAGTATAAAAATATAAATAGAATTGCTGAAAGCAGAGCACAAAAAAATAGTTGCTTCCCCCCACCCCTGTCTAACTGCACTATGCTTGAATGTAGCAACACTGGCAGAGCTGTTCTTACCCTATCATAATGTTCTGCAATCTCCTAATCAACACCCTAATACCACCTTACATCTCAAAAATTAACTCCATACTGACAGAGACCATTAAGAAATTAATATGACTTTAAGCCATTCATCAAGTCACACAATCCCTTGTTTTAACTAATGAGCCATTTTTATCAATTATGTAATGTTCAATGTCCTTAATGTTCAAACATCTCAGTAGTAGCATATTCAGAAAGTAATTCATATTCAATTAGCTCAAAGTGTTCGCATTTGCATATTAATCTTTGCTTTCTATATCACACAGAAAGGTATTTGAAAGGCTAGGAGTGCTTTGATCTTCTTGAAAAGTAAAAATGTTAGGATTATTAGATTTTGAAAGCCTTTTGGGCAATAGTTTTAAGATCACTGATCCTGATAGATTTTCTCCCTGGAATTCTAGTTCCTTTACTGAGAAATCTCACTTTAAACAGTTCGATTCTATTACTGGTGCAATCATATAAACTAGATTGAGGGTGTACAGCCTACAGTATTGCATAGCAAAGAAAAACGCTAAAATGACAGATTTTTCAAAGCAAAATTTTAAATACGTTCAGGATTAAAGCGCAATATTGATTTTGCTGCTTGTATGACTGTGGCAGAGACATTTCCTAGCAGAAAAGGGGTGTAAATGATGACAGGGACTACCTTGATCACCGAGCTGAGTTTTCCCTGAAGTCCTAAACATAGGTAGTAGATGTTAAATTAAAATTTAACATCAACACCCATTCTGCCCATACATACATACACAGCAGTTGAAAAACACAGCCTGTAATGTATATCCTTAGTATATAAGATGAAAAAAAACCCAACCTCTTCAGACATCACACAGAAATAAAGAGCAAGCATATTTAGCAGCACTATAGGTCTTACACTGTCAGGGAGTTACAGTGAAGCAGTTGAACTAAGCCCAGGAAGTGAACTTTACTCCATAAAACAGAAGAGCACAGAAGAATAAAAATCCCAACAGCTTCTGCCAGCATAAACAAGGATGAGAGGGTGGGGGGAGAAGAGAATTCCTTACTCCTCTCAAATCCGGCAACTGCAAGCCAGATGGCACTGCCAAGCATGAGAGGAAAACATAAACAGGATCCTGAAAATTTCCTATAGGAATGACAGTATAGCATGTTCAGGCTCCCATCTTTAGTTCCCAGCAAAGATAAAACAAAGAAACAACAGATGTAATTATGAAAAAATAAGAATGCATGAGGGAAAGACAGGGGAAAGAATCCTTCCTTGATCCTTCAGGTAATTAGTGGCAATTGTCAAATAACAAATAACTGATTAAAAGCAAAAGACACTAGTTTTACAACTCCTTCTAATCCATTTAAAATATTCAAAACATCCTAGCCACTCATATAACTCCTTCCCTGAATTCGTCAAGATCCATTTACAAATTCTATACTCCTTAGCCTTTTGCTCTACTTCAAAGTCCATTTCGTAACTTCAGTTCTCCTGGTTACAAATTCAGTACCAGTGCTGAAATAGCAGTGAAAACATTGCATAGATCACAGAATCACAGTTCTTTCATGCTTTCTAATGGATTAGTTTAAGAACATTCAATAGCACAGAATATTGGAAATCTATAAACTTAATTATCATTGTATTTTAAATTAACAAGAGGCATTTCATTGCTATCAAAATTTCACAGATGGCTTCCAAACACTAGGTGACAGGACTATAAATGTTACCTGGAACAATGCTTTAAGAAGGGACCTCAGAAAGTACAAGACATTATATAGAAAATATAAGAGAGCTAAACAAAACTCCCCCCCAAAGACCTCACTGGTTGCCTTTTCCAGGTGACAATCCAAAATAAAAACAAATTTCCCTATAATCTTTTCTCCACCAAGCCAACCAGACATCTATAAGCTGATTTCTTCCCCTGAAGAGAGGTCAGTTTTATCTTAGTTTTTCATCCTCATTGTTTTATGCTAGCTTTACCCTGAGTTGTAATGTTGCTTCTCATTTCCTGTTCCCTAAATAAACAGAAAATTAGGTTCTCAGTGCAGATCCCAAGTCCTATCTTCTTTCTTTCTGCCAAAAATAACTTGTTTCAGTAGCTTGCTGGAATCATCACAATGCTCAGATTTAGCAAGGCTCTGTTTTCATAGCCTGTTTAATATTTGATGGTGTCCCATCTGCAGCTGGTCTGAACCAAAACAGAAATATTCACACAATCTTCGTTAAGCTACTGTCTCCACAGTTAGGAACCTAAACTCTTTATATAATCCACATAGCACTTCCTTCGGAGCACCTTCACTGTTCATTTCAAATGCTTAACGAATACCATCCTATTCAGCTATAGTTAGAAGACAAGACTCTCCATGAAGGCAGAATGTAGTCTGCAAAGTCTTCATTCCCCTCCCCTTGACACAAATTAGAAAGAACTAATTTTATTTTTGGTTCCAGAGCTGAATTTCTGGCTGGTCAATTAGAATGTGTATCTCCTCACCTGCAAATGGAACAAATCTGAACTGTGTATCAGAACAACATACTTCAATGCCATTGAGCAGCACATTTCAGAGCTGAACTAATTGAGTAACATGGAAAAAACATGGAAACTGTGTCTCCAGAAACATTAAATGGTTAAAAAAAAACCACTTTACATTTAATATAAATATCAGGTGTCTTAGGTCAGGACCCTGATAGTAAATCTGAACTCTGTATGTCAGCATTAAGACAGAATTTCAGGTTATTATATGCAAACACCATTGCAAAAGGTATTGGAGATTTCCTCTAGCAATCTCTGAGCTAATACCATACGTATCTTTCACCACTATATGTTAATCATTCAAGATAAATCATGGTGCTACAGTCTTTTTATGCCAATTCATTTCTTAGCAAGGTGTTAGCATGTTACATAGATTTTTACAAACCTATATTGTATTATGCACCTAATACTTTTGAGCAATGTCTCTCAAAAATGTAAAGTCAATTTGTAAATGAAAGGCATAGCATTTGCTTACTCTGTGCTATTATACTGAAAGTTATTTCAGATACTGGATGGTTTGGGGAGTTTTATCTTTCAGAAAAACACAATTAAAGGCTTTAGACTCACAGCAGGTGTTAGTGTTTGTTTATATTACAGTAACAGTCAAGGTTTCTGTTTCTCAGTTGATTGTTCTTCCAATCTTACTTCAAATATTCTCCACAAAACATGCTGCCTGCAACTTTTGTTGTTGGCAATGCAAATATCAAGGTCACACATCAATATACATCAGTTGTACACAGCTCTGTTTCTCCCCCCTCTGAGACTGCAATTACAAAAGCTCTTCCTGCATATGTAGCACAGCTCTGTATCTTGCAGAGAAGTTTTCAGAGCCTACATCTTGTTTTAGTTTTAATGATGTTAATAACATTAGCTTAGTTAAATATGCTAACGGGAGTTGAAAAACTGAAACAAAGACATGTTCAGCTTGTGTCAGAACTGTTGCTCTCTAAGCTAGCTCCATTTCTCTGTACTAGAAACAACCCCTTCCCTCCATTTCCAAGTGCACACAACCATGTGGTTGGGTACTTGGGACACAAATACCAGCAGTAGAATCCCAGAGGACAGGAGCTGGGACAGCAGACAAGAAGAATTAACCATAACTAACTGCAGATTAGTTCTGGGGAAAACCAGGGGCCACCCTACAGCTACACTGCAGGAATGGATTCCCTGGAAATCAAAACACAGCAGGGGAAGGTGCCAGAAGCAGGAGTGGTATCTACAAATGTACAAAAGAAAGTATGCAGTCTGGAACTGTTTGACAGTACATTACTATAGGTGCTTCTCTTAATCCATGGACACTCTCTGGATTTATCTGGCCTCTTCTACTTTAGGTGGGGAAAAGTCCTCATGATATGAAATCCTAGCAGGCTTTCCTTTTGAGCAGCAAAATCCTTACTCGAAAATCAGTAAGGATTTTCATGAGACTATGCTCTATGACAGTCCTTTTGGGGATCACACAGAGCATAACATTGTTTATTCTTACATAGAATAATTACATGTTTTCTTATTCTCTCCCTTCTGTGCCTTGACTCCCTATAGTTACTTTTCATTCACATTCACCGTTCCATGACCATTCTGTTTTTCTCCTTTCCATTTCCATCAATTTTCTGATTTCCATTCCCATCCTCTTGCCTCTTATCCATATTTTCTAATTCATCATTCCTTAACAGTTCATGTACCACTTCGCTACCCTATTTCTTCTATTCCAAACTGTTCATCTAATTTTCCTCCATCCCCTATTTCTAGTACCCTCTGTCTCTGAATTGCTGTACTTTTGCCCTTCACTTTCAGAAAGATCTGTCCACTTAAGCTTGCTATTGATAATGGTGGAAACTAACACAGCCTTCCATACTTAGTGCAAGAAACAAATACCCTTTTTTCTTATGAGTGCTCCTTCTGTGTGCACCTACTGTTGACCACTTCTGGTGCAAATACTCCAAGTCATTTCTACTTTTCAGCTTTTACTCTTGCACAGGGATTTGAGAAAGAAACAACTGCCCCTAGAACATTGTAAGGCACATTCTTTTTTTAGCCTACTTCAACTGAAGTGGTAGGATACTGTCAGATGCTTTATGTCAATTTTGTCACCTATAAGAAAATTCATTGCAAGTATCTTTCAGTGACAGGTATTTTTATAATCTAGGATTTCTGCAACAGCCCAACCATAAAAAAACTAAACCATCGCATTCAAATGTACAACTTCTATTCCTGCTCCAAATCTGCTGTTAACCCTCCTGCGATTCCTTAATATGTTTTTTCCACATAGGCCTGCGCGCAAACTGAGCAAAATAATCTGCCCTTTGCTAGGATTGTATGGAGTCCTAAATGGCCTATACTGATTCTGGGATGTTAAGACTTCTTTCAGTTAAGTTTACATTTTAAAGACTGAAAGCTTCCTAAATATTCCTGTTTCTTTACACCTCTGCCCAGGTTCCTGAAAGCTTCCTAATATTCTCAAAAATCCCCACCTTTTTTCCAATCACATATTCCCATATATTCTGTCCATTCTTTCCATTACTCATGATTCATGCAGACACTTCTGCCTTCATCCTGCCTTTCTCCTGGTTTCATTTTTATCTGCAAACTCCTTTATGACTTTTAATTTACCTTCTTTTTCATTCTAAGACCCTTTAGCTTCTTCTCCAATATCTCCCAATTTACTGTTATTCACAGTTAATGTGTTTTTCCTTCTCTTTTATACATCATCTTCAACTGTGCAACTGAAGGTATGTATCTACAGTCTTTCACTTGTCAAGTGTGATGAACTATAAATATATATTTAATATAT